>NC_142519.1:6875000-6925000 GCF_964205215.1 Stylophora pistillata
CCGTATATAGACAGGGTTTCTAGTTGGACGTTTTGTTTTCGCCCCCACACAGAAGGTTGCCTCTAAGACCTTTAAGGAAACAAACCACACTGATGCTTTTTGTTTTAAATTGTGATGACTTATTATGGCATAAACACCTTGTTTAGTTTGAAATTGCCCCCGAGGTCTCTGCTACACAATGATGATTTATGCACCATCTTTAATTCAAGCTATACTGTGAACTGCAGTTTAACACCTTGCATGGATGGTTTCAAAAATGCGTTGAAAGCCTTCGATAGTTTGAACAGAGATTGACTTGGAGGAAGTGAGCTAAAATTGCAGGTTTCGATATCAGAATACCAAGTCTCAAAAACGAGTCTATATTAGGTTATTCAAGATTCTTCTCCAATTTGACTTCATGTCATAGATATCTGTTGGAGTAGGAATGAAGTCCGTTCCGCGATGAATTAACTGCATAGCAAGGCCACTTAATGGATCTTCTGTCATTGATGACCGACTCCATAGCTTCAAGCGGCGTAGGGCTGAGAAGGAGCGTTCACAACTGACGCTTCCGACAGGCGTGGTTAGAAAGCTTGATAGCACCTTGTGAATGGCGGGAAATTCTTGCGGACTGCAATCAGGCATTGCTCCCTCTTGTTCTGACTCTGACTCCATCGCGTGTTTTGTCCTCTGCCCTGCCAGCTCTGCGTCAAAATTAGACTTCGAGAAATCTAGATGCTTGTTGAAGAAGTTTTTGATCTTCTCGATATGCCTGTCAGTTAACTTAGGCAAGTACAAAGGGAACAGGTTTTAAGCGGTAATCAGGCCTTCGTGCTGGATTGAAAAATTCTCGTTTTAAGTTCATCGACAACGTGATCTATAAATGGATAGAGCACATTAATCCGGTAGTAGTCTGATGGCTGATCGTTGTGTGCGGCGTTTGCTTGATGGCGTTGAACAGTCTTTGTACAAGGCTTTAGCAGGGTGACGTTGATAGAGTCAGCTACCCGGCTGATTTGACTCCACACCTTCTGCCAGGATTCCTCTCCTCTTGCTGATTTGATGCATTCTTTGGCAAGAGTCACGCTTTGGTATGCATCGACAAGGTTACAGCTCTTAGCTAGAAGGGAGTTTGTTACTTGGGCTAAGAGTGACAGAACAAATTGAGATACTGTGTAGGCAACTATGCAATGAGAGTCTTGGAGAAGACTTGAATAAGCTGGAGCATTACTTTTAGCATCGCCACTGCTTGATGACGAAATTTCGACAAGAGTTAGAGGCACAGAGCCATATTTCGTAAGAAGAGCAGAGAGGGTATTAAATTTTGCACTCCAACGAGTAGCACAGAATTTCGGTACAGTCTGTCGCTTGCTTCGGCCTCTTCCTATGCTTTGGCAGATTCATGTTCTTCGTGTTCATCAGCACATACAACTAGAGCGCTCAACGGCTCGCTGTCATCGGTGGCCGCGGCATTCTAAAGAAATATTTCTTTCCATCTGGCGTTGCCACTAAGAAACCGCGTAAGTTTGATGACGTCATCAAACAGATTCTGAATGAATCGCACAGCTTTGCAACCACTCGAGATTGAAAGATTCAAAACGCGGGACCTGCTGTGAACGTACGTGGCATTAGGATACTTCGCTGCAACTTTAGCTCGCACCCCATTCCTACTTGAACTCATGACGCTTGTTTCATCATATCCTTGGCCAATTAGGTTAATTAGGTCAATTAGGTCGGACGTATTGAAGCCCCATTCTTGAAGTGCGCGTAACAATAAATTCTTCTCAGACTTCATTTTCACTGCTGAGATATCACACACATATACTGAGTTGTTCAGTTGTAGAATAATCTTGAGTTTCATCGGCCACTACACTCCAATATTTTGGTATTGATGCTTAGAAACGGTTTCTAATAAACTGTCGCACAAATTGAATATTTTGTTCTGAATCCTCGGAGACGTGCAATTAGCATTACCAGAAGCACGATCCAATTGGTCTTTGAGTTCTGGATCATATTTGGATTTCCAGTCAATAAACAAGGAGAACTTCCCATCTTCGCTTCTTTTAGAGAGATCCCAATTGCCTCTTAATGGAATGTCCCTCTTTCCCAATGCAATGACTCTATCAATAAGAAAGTTAAGCTTAATTTCATAGAGTATTTAATCACTGGACGGTTAAATTGCCGTGTTGTTTTGTCCAGTCTACAAAACTGTGTAGTGGCTCAGCGATTTTCATACTACAACGAGCTAAGAATGAACACAACAACCAAAGCAACTATTAGATGTACTCAAAAACACACGTTGTAGTTTGATACTTATCTTTTTCTGGCGCCAAAGAAGTCGATTATACCTCGTTGAGCCGGGCGCTTTCTTCCCGACATTTTCCCAGCGGATTGAGAGAGAAACGTTTTGCAAACGTCGGCAATAAACACGCGTCAACTGTCAGTTCCCACCAAATTCTAAACCACAGGCATCCCAAATTACATAATCATTATTTTCATACAAATGCGAAGCCTAAAGAAATGGAGGTTAAAATTGATCCTTTAGGGTAGCTATTTTATTGTTCCGCTTTCCTTCCGTATTTCTGCGATGTTGTCCGGGATGTCTCTGATACTATTTGGAAGCTTTCGCGTAGTCACGAAGTGAGGCGTAAACACCTTGAGAATTTTTAGAGTTCGTTGCAACGCGAGTTTTGGTAACAGAATCTGTTCCATTATATACCACAATTCAAGGAAACAAATTTCGATTACAGTAAAAAACTCCAACTCAAATTATGGTTCTTTAAGTTAAGAAATAACAGAAAAAACAAAAAAGAGAAAAATCTTAGTAGCGAATACCCGCCCCTCCTTTATTTGCATATTTTGTCATTCACCTACCTTAGCGAGGACGTTCCAGAGAAGTTTCTGGCTTTCTTTGGTTATTGGAGACAAATGTTTTCTTGGGTTTCCCTCCACGTGTTCCTCTTTGTTTTTCTTTCGTATCGCCTTTTCGCAACCCTTCACGGGGTAGATACACACTCTTTAACCACGGTCGACGAAATGAGATGGTATCGAACACCTTTTGGAATTTAAAAGAAACCTGGTCAAAAATGACATGTAATGTTAATCATCTCACAGCCTTATGTGTTTTGCTTCCAGTTGCTGGTACAGCTTATAACGACACTAGGCTCTTCCAGAGCTGAATTATACATATGTTACCTAACCTCAAAGCAATCAGGTCACTCGGAAATGTCAGATGTGGTTAAATTTTAACAGGATAGGTTACTCTTTGGATTATCATAATTTAAAGTATACTTTATCGTAGTGAAGGGAAATATATGAAATCAGACAAAACAAAAAGGACTTTACACAAATAAGTCAGGTAAAATATTTTCTTTATATGTTTGCTCTTGAGGTACGTAAAGGAATGATAGAAATCAAAAGATAACCATCATTAGAATATGTCCTTCTGATTCCATTTGATGACAAAAACAAATTGGCATCGCGTTGCAAGTTTTGCGAAAAGACAAGGCCGCGTAACTCACGTATCCTCCAAAAGCTCTATTTGAACTTGCCTCGTGATATTTTGTCCACATTTAAGTGGGCAATGCACCTCTGTTAAACTACAAGTTAGATCTTCATGTTTTTTTGATATTTTCTTTTGAAGCCGATGCCACATTTACAGAGGACGTCCATCATTGAACACGTCGCTTTGTGCGCGTCTATCTGTTTCCATTTCATGCTTTCCTAACATTCTTGGCAATTTATTTTTTACTTCAGACACCGTTCTAGGTGATCTTTGGCTCGGTTTAATGTAATTTTTCCTCCGCAGCATTTGCACTGCCCATGGACCATTCCCGTGAAGCACTCACGGTATTCCCGAGACAGTTTTAGTATGGAAGTTGTTCGCAATGCCAGGATTGCTTAGCCTCGCTGAGTAATAAGAAGCGAAATTGCCCCTTGCTGCGTCGCAGGTTTTGAAAAAGAGATGGTTTTTCTACTAACAATTTATACAGTGTACGTACAAAATCGTTTTCTCTCAACAAGCAACACACCAATCCCAATCGATACAAAGCTACGCCTAATGGGGCTATGATATGCAGAACATTGCAATTACAGAAATCGATTAAAAAATATTAACAAAATCCCCTAGCTTCCCCTCATTGTCAAGGTAATTTTCACTCGATCGCGTTATAATAATATCAGGGTAACATGTTCTTATAGAAAAATAAGAAAATAGAAGAGCGTCACTTTTTTGTCTGTTTGTTCATGTTTTTTTGTTTTGCTTTTTGGTCTTATCAAAGCCCGAATACTTCGTTTTGGGGAGAATAAAACAAACAAACATAATTTTTAAAAGGCATGACTGGAGTGTTCATGGAGTTACTTTATTTATAAGGGATAGTACGTGGGTACTATTGCCGGCGCATTTTCGAAAGCGGCTTCCAACCCGCACCGATCTTGCCACATGTGTCTGTCAAGGATATCTGGGATGTTCCCTTTAACGGATTTCTTTCTCCCTTTTTACGTGGCAGTTGGCGCGCCTACGCGTATGTACGCCAGTAACGGGATCAACGAAGTTGTTCTGATGGACAACTATCCTGTGCATGGTCACGTTAGGAACGTACAGATGAAGACTCTTGTACGCAGCCCAGTCGTTAGTGTGTATCTCTGACCCTTTGTAGAATATTGGACAATGTTCGGCGGTCTCTTCCTCTTAAAACTTGAAAGTTGAAAGCCGCGACAAGGACTATGTTCCGTAGAGATCACGCCAAAAACCCACACCTCATCGCTGTTCCTGCAACCTCTTTGGTACTATAACGATTGTGGTTTTTAATACGGAGATTTAGATTGTTGTTCATGCTTCTCAAAATGACGATGACGAAAGTTGGGGTGAATCTGTTAACCCGCACTTTGTAATAACACTTGTCGCACTTTGTAATTAAAAACTGTCGCACTGTGTAATGAATTAAACTTGGTATAGATAATCAGAGGGTTTTTACAAGTTGAGTAAATAAGCTTGCTTAGGTTCAGATAATATTAAATTGTCTATTTTCCAACTTAACTCATAGTGTGAAGAAAGCGGAAACTATTTGCAAGGTGTGTTGAAGTATTTTACATGCGTGAAACTTTTTTGCCTTCCTGAACATTTTTTTTATCAAAATATAGGTTTAGAGCACATATCAGGCACGAAAAAGTCAACGATTTCATAGAAAACTTCAATTTATGCAAATGTTTTGAATGTTTATCAACTTTTTGAACACATAACTTGTAACTTGGCAACGTTTCGTAGGCATATTACGATCTTTGAGTAATGTTGCAACGGATAAGCGGCTAATCATTGGACTTTAAGAGTATCCTTAAATCAATTTCGCTCATATTTGCGAACAACTCTTTAAAGCTAAGTTCCAAGCTATTTTTTTTGACCGATGTCAGGAGTTATTGTGAAGAACAAAACCTAACAGGCTTTGTTTTAACGTTGATGTAAAATTGTCAACAAATTTATGTAGCAAATTTTGAGATTTAGGTAGCAACATTTTTCATTAATGACAATTTTTTAGCAAGTTTTCAGCATTCCAGTGAGGGACTTTCCAGCACCGCAACTTTACTAACCCACTCGAGAAAGGCCTAGTTTTCCCCCTTACCATCTGCCTGAAGTGTAATTACAAGGTGCTACAGCTTTTCGTTTATTACAAAGTGTTACATAGTGCGATAAGTATTCTTATAAAGTGCAATAGTCTGTTATGACAAAGTACGACGAGTGTTATTACAAAGCGAGACAGTTATATCAAAGTGTGACAATGATTAAAAAATTGCAACAAAACACCTCTTAAAACACCTTATTCATAATCTTATGAGCAGAATAGTTTGACATTTGGTCATCAAATGCGAGAATCAATTGTGTTCTAAAATGCTGGAAGTTAAACAGAGACTCGAATTAAAGAGCCAGTTGAACGCGGAATTTATCAAAATAGTGGGAGGACTATGTCCCATCCGATGGTGGAAAAAATGCTGATGCGTGCAGGATTGAACTTATAGAAATTCGAGTCGGAAACAACTGAAGTGTATCATAATTCATTTTATCGAACTGTCAGTGGTTCGAACCTGCTGACCCTCGCGGACACATGGGATGATGTGTGCGGGGATGCCATAATGGCAATGTTCAAAAGCCACTCTAGAGTGTTCATGCGATTAGATGGAGGTAAGATTACTCTTAACTAAAAAGGGCAGGTTATCTTCACAGTTAAAAAAGCCCCGGGAAAAAAGCATTTGTATAACAGGAAGACATGTCCACGCTGCAACAGCAGCTCCGATACCCTATTATGGGGATTATTGTAAAATTCGAAACTAGTTTTTAAACATGATTTTGAAAAGTATGCTGAGGTTTGGATGTAGTTTATTGGTCGAAAACACGTTGGATGACATGCCAACCTCGTTCCCAGGGCCTTTTCCCCTAGCTGGGGGTGGGCCACCCCCAGCTCACCCCCAGCTAGGGGAAAAGGCCCTGGGAACGAGGTTGATGACATGCGAGCTCCACGCGAGCGACGATGCACAAGTTGCAGGGGGCGTTGGCCCGAGTTGAAATCGAGTCTTGTTTCACTGGTGCCTGGTACATGTGCCGAACAGATCTTTTACTTACAACTTAGAAAATGCATTTGTACAGTGTATTCGGAAAGATTCGTCTGTTCACAGGACTGAAGAACAACAATGTCTAGTAGAATTATGGTGACAAATATCTGTCTCATTCAATGAGACATCTGTTTAAATGATGATTCATGTTGCGCTGAAACTGCACTCGGCTCAACTACATCATTCAGTGCCTTTTAGATTAACTTACTAGGGTCGTTCTCTCTTTTTCAGATAACACGAATCAATATCAAGATCAAGATGGCGCAGCAGGTGATTATTAACGAAACGTTCAATACCATATTTAAGCATCAAAGGTTTTATAAATATCTCTATAGGTTTGATCTGCACATCGTGGAAACTTCAAAGAAAGTTTTATTTTTCGACACGAGGACATTTTACCATTTCTGTCGGCAACATGCTTAGAAGAGCCGCTAAACTTGCGAAGAGAGCACGCTCCAAAATACGATACCTTGAGTTTAATAGGGTGACCCTATTTGATGGAATGATAGAATAGTGGAATATCCTGCAATGCGGAACTCCTTGTTGTATGAAACAAAAGTCTCACAAAAATAAAATCGCTATGAAACAAGATGTAACAATTCATGATTGACAGGCAAATTAAGACTAAACTTAAAAGAAGTCTAGTTTTATCATTGTTGTACGAAACAAAAGTTTCACAAAAATGTCATTGCAATCAAATAAGAGAATAAATTAAAATGAACAGGCAATATTGAAATTGAACTTAAGAGAAGTCTAGTTTTAACATTATTGGAGCCTAGAGGATAGACGGATAGAGGAATGGTGAGGTTCTTGAGCTAGCCCCTATAAATTGTCACTCCTTTCACTATTGTTATCATTATCTTAATTATCATTACCATTAATATGATTATTTATTATCACTTAATTATTAGGTACTCAACAAGATGTGGGATGCTTCATCACTAATGGTCTAGGCTTTCAACAAATGCCTTGGCTCTTTTTTGGTCACCTAATTAGAAAAAAAAAAGAAAAGAAAAGAAAAAGACAGCCAGACAAGTTCATTAGAGTTGCAGGGGCAACGCAAGAGCAATGCTAACCTATTTCAGTTCTCCAGACAAAACAAGAGTGGAAAATATACCTACACATACCTGCTACAATGGGTACTTGATGTATGGTAAAGATGAAGGAAGCTCAATGTATTTCTGGAATTGATTAACAAACAGGACGGGCATGTATTGCGCAAAAAGAGATATGAAAAATTGAATACATACCTGTACTTGTGTAGACTATGAGAGTTGTAATAACTTGAAAGATAAAACTTAGAGCTGAAACTAGACAGTTCATGCTGTGTATATTCTTTGTATATTCATGCTGTGTATATTTTGTGTATATTCTGTGTGATATACACAGCATGAACTGTCTAGTTTCAGCTCTAAGTTTTATCTTTCAAGTTATTACAACTCTCATAGTCTACACAAGTACAGGTATGTATTCAATTTTTCATATCTCTTTTTTCGCAATAAGGTGTTCTTAATTTCCTAGAGTCAGTAGTCACATGCTGCCCTGTGACAATGGAAGGCCACGTTTTGGCTGCACAGGCAGTAGAAGGTAATGATGCAATTCAATATATACAAACTTTCAAGGTCACATATTGGCTTGTCAATCCTCATTCAAATTATATTTTGAAAGGTTTTGACAATGAACATCTTAAACGTAATATCAAAAATGGAGATTAAGTTAAACAAGACATGTGTATTGCTTTTTAGTTGGAACAGAGGAGGAGGCAGATCACCTGGTTAGTGCAGAGGGAAGTAAGTAAAAACTAGAAATGATCATCTTAATCTGGTCCTGTAAAGAACTCATGTACTTAATTGATTCTACAATATCTTACTGTTAGACGCAAGATGTGGACCCCCAGCCTCTAAGAAAGCTAATGGTGGCACATAACGTGCCCCTGGAGCTACCATTCCTGTGCACAAATACACGAGAAGTAAGTGTGTGAGGTTTTGTAGGGATGATTTTAGATATGAATTGCATATGAAGTCTCTTCAGGTTACGTTGAACACATGGTGGCCTAGTCATTAGTGAGTGAAACTCCAGATTGTGTTGTGGTCAGGTTCAAGACCTTGCTATATGTCATTGGGTTGTGTTTTTGGATAAAATACATTCTTTTTAAAAGTACCATTTCCAGCCTGCACCATTAATAAGAACCAGAGAACTTGAAAGGAAACCAAATCAAATGCTGGGGATTAACCTCTAAGGAGCCACCAGCTATACATGACCTTGTTTCTTCATGGGACAGAAAAAGGAAAATACTGACTTAACAACTGCTTACTTCACTTTCATTTGAATTCAAGACTTCTGAGGTCTAATGTTGTAACTTGGAATGAATTCTAATAATACAACTGACTGAGGTCTATCTTGGGTTCATAGTGTTTTTACATAATTATATGAAATGTACATGTACAGTTTTTTTAGCACTTGGTGTCAGATTGTATAGTGTTAGAATTGTGACGTAGAACATGTGTATTGTTGAGACATTTCCAATCAATTCTTCTCATTCCTTATATTATACAAGTGAATCATCCCCAGTTGAAGGTTACATCACAGTACACTCTTGAAATGCATGTCATATGAACTTAAAGGTTCTGCACGATAATGTTTGGGAGGGAGAGACAAATGTTATGCATTTATACGTTCAATTAAAAGCAGTAACATTTTTATCAAATCTCATTATCTAAAAACTTAACTTAGATGAGAAAGCAGTGCCACCAGCATTGTATTCCTTTGGTGCTCATCAGCTACAAAGCATCGCAAAAGGACATGGATACCATACACGCCATTGATTAAACAAACACTGAGATGAAATTCAAAGATACAGTAGTTATGCATTTCTAGTCATGCATTTCATTTCATTAGGGATGAGTGATTCTAGTTAAACATATATCAATAATAGCGGAGATGTGCAAGTGTTATAGTATCGTTGTATCCATCACTTCAATGAAATAGTATACATAACTGGTTTATTTGAGAGCTTTGTTGGATACAGTGGATGTGTTGGGAACCTGCTATCTGTTTGCCTCCCTACAAGGCAGCAAATTTGATGACAGTGGTAAGTATGTAAGCTTGATTATCAACCTCTGTTTCTGAACTAAAGCTCACATTTCCCCACCATTATTATTGCTATTAGCTGTTGAGACACTGGTGGTTCTCCTGGTGACCCACATGATTAGCAAGCTGTATCCCAAGGAAATCAGTATCAATATTTTCCACTTTGACCATGACACAGCAGTTTATTGGACCACAAAAGTCAGCTCTCAATAAGTGATTAAGGCATGCAACCTCAAACAGAGTTTTCCATAGCACATTGTCAAAAACAAGATTGTCTTGGAAAATAAAAGTTAGGAAGCAAATGCATATCAATAGTTATCTAATGAGCCGCCCCACAGGAGCCTTTGGTTTAAAAAGGCACCAGTGCTCTAACTCAGTGTGAGCCACTGTAACACTTGCAGAAATGTGCTCCACGCAAGAGACATAGCCATGATACACTTACGGATTACTTTAGATTTGGCTAGGATCGGAATGAGGAGTTCTGGAATGTTTACTAAAATTATTCATCCCTTGTGCGTGGCAATTGTAAGTACTCGGTCGAGCCTTGAAAGTTTTACCAAAACTGGAATGGGAAAACCTACTTTTCAGACTTGCGTTGTCAGTGCAAGGTCGCTTATTTTCTTTTTCTTCATTCTCTTTCTACTCTTCATCGTCTTATTCATCTTCGGAAGACAACTTGTTGACTGCATCAGCTGTACCTCGCAAGGCCTCGCGAATGCGCTGCATGTCCTCCACAAGAAGCTATCTTTCACTTGCATCACCTTCATCTGACTGGATAGTACTCATGGGGTATCAGTTTTTTTTACAAGCTTTACTGGCTGCAATGCATTAATAAAATGATCATTTTAACAGTTGTTCGAGAACGACGAAACGAACCGGTATCGTCCTGGTAGCCATATTAGAAACAACCTCACTCTCATCGTGCAAAAGAAATGAGGGTATCTATTTGCGGATCCACATACGAACTGTATCTTTCTGTGGGAGGGTGCCAAAGCAGAACCAGATGACAAATGGAAATTTTTGGCTTTTTTCTTTTCCTGTTTTAAGTAACTACGCGAAAAATATTCTTATTCTAATTTGCGTAACATGAACTGAAACCTCGCTGAATATCACATCTGGCGCGCCGCAGGGCTCCATTTTGGGCCCCTTGTTTTTTGTGTTTTTCATCACTGATTTGCCTGAGATAGTCCAAGAAAGCTCTGTGGTACTTTATGCAGATGATTGCAAGGTGTATAGGGTGGTAAATTGTGCAAATGACCTAACGATGTTTCAAGACGATCTAGATAGTCTGTGCGCTTGGAGTCAACGGAACAGGATGACCTTCAATGTTAAGAAATGCAAGATGATGCGCATAACCCGGAAGAAACAACCATTCAGATCTAGCTTCATCCTAAAAGGATCGGACGTAGAGGAAGTTTACGAGTTTCGCGACCTAGGTTTGATTATGAGCCATCATCTTTCTTGGAACTCTCATGTTGATGCTACTACAAATAAAGCTAAGAGAATCTTGGGCCTGCTAAGAAGAACCTGTCGAGGCTGGAAGGACACCGAAACTCTGAAGATGCTGTACTGCACGTTGGTTAGATCGCAAGTGGAATATGGAACAACTGTTTGATCGCCACATACCAAGAGAAACACTGAAAAGCTTGAGCGCATACAGCGGTGGGGAACAAAATTCATTCTCGGAAAAAGGAATTTTACTTATAACGAGCGCCTGAAATGTCTCAATTTGCTTTCACTTGAAAATAGATGTTGTCTTTTTGATGTTACATTTTTGTACAAGGCTTTAAATGGATACTTAAATGTGGATGTTTTTCCGGTTTTTAATTTTTATTCTCGGGACGATCGGTACAGATTTAGACATGTTGATGACTATTCCTTGAAGATGAATTTAGCGAGAACGACTAATTTGAAATCCACTTATTTTAATAGAATTGTTGAAATGTGGAATTCGATACCCTTAGATATTAGATTATCTCCTAGTCTTGCAGTTTTTAAGTCTAGAGTGAGGAAGTTTTTAAGTAAGGAACATTGACGTTTTTAATGTTTTTATTTTTGATCAAAAATTTTTCTGTTCGTCATTATATTTGACTTATTTAGATTAGCTACACGGTGATCTGTCTTGCATGGAGTGTTCCACTCTTTTACAGATTATCCTTATGGCTTTGTTTGTTTGTATATTTAGATTCATTTATTTGTCATCATTGCCATTAAATTGTAATAAATAAATAAAAATAATTAAGTAAAATCTTAAACGAGGTCATCCCACTTTCCGAGTTCGCTACGCATCTCTCGCCTCGGTGACCCTTTCACTCCCATGAATGAGATATCAATTCTGTGACTATTTGCGATACATCTTATCATTTCAGCGGGGTCTAAGAATTTGGTATCAAATCAAACTACATCCAAAATAATTTGGATATATCAACAAAGTTGAAGTGGTAAATTAGCCACCGTAACGATTACAAGAGCTGACGATTCGAGCGTTAGCCCTTCGCTCCGACCAATTTACCACTTCAACTTTGTTGATATATCCAAATTATTTCGTTACTCCCACCGACGCAGACCCAAACAGTTTCTTTCGAAACTATCAGCCTATATCCAAAATATGTTTCTCTCCGATCTTTTTTAGGTGGATCGATTTAGTGAACAAAATTTCCTTTTAGTCAATCCTGGAAGCGAAAGGGTTGAAAAAATTTAACAAGATTTAAGAGATTTGTAAACAAGACAGCAAAGTAAAAAAAAGCAAGAGATTAAATCGGTCTGTAAGCATACGGGTGATTGACAAAATCAGACGACCTCGAAGCAGAAGTCTGATTTGTTTATTACGAGTCGATACGATTACAGAGAGAATTGGACGGCACAAAGCCCTATTACCAATTAATCAAAACTATGACAAAATTCGAGAAAGAAACTAAACATTGGCTATGTACTAGAGTGCGTTGCTCAAAACTACGCATTTTAAGGTGTAGTAGTTCAACCTTCCAGATGACACTCATTGCTCTTGTTTTAAGCGCCTCCCCCACCCCCACCCTTGCTCCGAATCACCTTTTTCTTCCCTTGTATAAATGGCGTGCCATTCATTTACGCCTCAATCGAGTGTCTAGGACGACTAAGTTCCCATCTTTGGTCCTCGTACAGACCGCCTCTTTCCTCACCGATGCCGTTTGCCTTTGTGATCGATCAGATGTCCGAGGCAAATCTTAGAGCCGAAATGTTCATTTCAAACGCTCTAAAACAATTCTACCGGTCTGATTTTCATTTCTGATGTTTTGGGAGCGCCGTTAGCATCGTTACCATCTATTTTTCCCCAGTGAATCTTTCCTGTTCCGTTGTCTTCATAAATTCCGTTTAGATCTGAACCAATAGGAAGGTTATTGAACCACCAGCTCTCACTTTTTCAGTGCAGTGATGATGCTTTCGATCCCAGGTGCAAAACCTAGAGCCGTTATGAGCACTGAGAAAATCCTCGACAGTCGCTTCTGTTAAGGAAGTAAGATCCATTAATTAATACTTTGAACCTCAGCTGAGTTGCTGTCACGATAAAAGAATTAGAAAAATCTATTTTTTTAATCCCCTCGTGAATTGCATTGTGATATTGAACCTTGCCCTTGCATTACTGGTCGGATTTTCGGCCCCTTTCTCCAAAGCTCTAAGAAAATGCCACCGGTCTGATTTTTATTTCTAATGTTTTGGGAGCGCAGTTAGGATCGCTACGATCTTAGTACTCCCAGTGAACCCCTCCCACTTTGCTTTATCCATAAATTCCGTTTAGATTAGAAAAAAAAAATACAGTTGTTGAACCGCCAGCTTTCTCTTCCTTTTAGGACAGTTTGATGCATTCGATCCCAGGAGCTAAACTTTAGGCCATCAGTACTAAGAGAATCATAGACAGTCGCTCTTGCTGACGAAGTAACTGAATCCACTCATAAATTCTTTGACACTTCAGCTCAATATTGTGCCACGTAAAAGGAAAAAAAATTTAATATCCGAAAAATGAATTGGGGAAATAAATAAAAAACTTCGAATGAATGTGTTGCGATCATTGTCTTTTTCTTTTTCTCTAGAAAGTTGTATGCTTTTGCTACACTGCTTGATTTATGGTCATGCAACGAAGCTACTTGTCATAATTGTTTTCATTCACTTACTTGCTAACTTGCCAATGTTCAGCTGGTACTTTGCCGTTTCGTTTGCAATTCCAAACCACTCATATTCAGCGTAAACAGATTTTTTAGAATCAACCCCGAGATCTACTCGAAGCATACTGTTTCTCTTCTCTCGAGTCAGCAGATGGATCTTATCCAGTCCGAGCCAAAACTCACCAGCCAGGAAACTTCCAAATACATTTTTGAAGTCAGCCCAAGTGCGGTTGAAATCAACAGAACCATCTATTCTTCTCTGGAACACTGTTCGGCTCCCACCTTCTGTTGTCTCATCACAATATACATCAAAGGCGTCTGAGTGATCAGGTTTGATTGTATAAACACCACTGATTGTCTGGCTAGATTCGTGCAGCTCAGCACAATTCTTAACTGTTGAAGTAAGTTGCTCGTAAGTGAGCAGAATGAAATGTGAAATAAAGCTTAAGAGAGAAAAGAGAAAGACAAAAGAATGATAAAGGAAGATAAGGAAAGATAAAAATACAGTAAAATTGAGCAACTTTAGCGTGCTAGTACTGAAGGAGGATGTTTCGTAAGAAATCGGGGATGTTTTTACTTGAAAATATAATTCATTTGATTTTTATTTATGGCACTTTTAGGAGCTTTAGTTTAATTTAAAAAATTACAAGATCTTTTAACAAAGTACTCTCAAACACTTGTTGCAAAAAGCGAAAATTCGAGCAACTTCAAGCCTTCAAAACGCGTCTTGGTATGTGAGAAATCATGTCAAAATGCATGCTGGCACAAAGTTTGGTCCCTATACTAAAATAATATGAAATAAAAGATTTGGGTAATTCAGAAAAGTGCCGGAAAAATACAAGAGTTACGACGCAATATGGCCAAGGTCATGAATTTGCATGATACAAATCAGTTCTAGAAATCGTACTTGAGAGCTACGAAGTAAACAAGATAGTCAAAGATAGTTAAAACAATTATTTGATATGGAAATGATATGAAATTATACAATAAAAAATCCATAGACATTGCTGAAGAGGGCTGTAAATTGATGTGTAGATACGAAATTTTCTGTTAATTTGAATTGCACAAGACTTTGTTATTGTTGACTCGCTATTTCAACAGCACTACCTACACCTAACTATAGATAAGGGCCGCTGTATATTTCACCATTTTTGTTGACTAGGTGTTTATTATCGACATTATTCTTAGTTGAATAGCTACGTTTTCTGCAACTGCGATAATATTTCTTTTGAAATATCTTGCATATCTTGAAAAATGTGGTGCGAGTAAACAAAGTCACGCAACACCGCAAGCTTCTGTTGTGTAGTTTTTCACCCAAGATAACAGCCCAACTATTTTTTATGCTATTTATATCTTTTTCGGAAAAAGAGCCACATTTCTGTCACAAAAATTGATAAAAAGGACTTATGTCACGGTAACAATTAGACCGTGTTGCAGTCTGGGCGATAATTATCTATGATTTAATCACGGTCTTTTTCTTAAAGGTAAACACGTGCGAGGTTTTTCACAGAGCATAAAAAGAAAACGATGTCATTCTGTCTGCAGCTTTGCTTCTCTTCTTGGGGGCGGGGGCGGGGGGGGGGGTGGCTTGTGGTGCAAGTTCTGGGATTCGTGTAGTGACTAGTGTTAGACAGTCTCGGGGAACGCGAAACTGTTCCCCCAAGCAAAAGAAGATTAATGACATCACTTTACTGAACAACTTCAGATTTTATCCTGGTGGAATGAGGTTGTGGCAGACATTTGATAAAGGCCCCGGCAAATGCATCTCTTTGGAAGGAACAAATGGTAAACTTTACGTTAAATTCTCTTTCCATTTTCTAGCTATAATGTAGCATGATCTCTCTTTAGTTTTGAGACTGAAAAATTAGCGAGGGAAAGCTTGAAATCAAGATCACTTGAAAACATCAAACCTGGCGCCAGTTTTTATTATAAAAATTATTTCAAGTTTTTTTTATTTCGAACGCTATACTGGAAAAAGAAACTTTTACTTCATTTAGGCAGCAGTGCACAAGCTGCACTCAACGCTATTTTCGCTGTGGGAAACGCACCAAATCTCGCTCTGGTCAATTTTTAGGTGTGTTTGATTTTGTCGTTAATCATCTTTCATGTTATTATTTTCCACAGAACACCATTACCAAAATATTGCCTCGGCGAATTTAAAGAGATCGCCCCAAGGAGAAAGCTTAAAGAGCCTACTAAGTGAAGCCTACTGGCCGTGAAGCGAAAGGCGATGTTCAAGTGTTTCCACGTCCAAAAGAGGGCGGCACGCGTAGTTTCCAAAGGCATTATTGTCTGGAAAAGCATCTCGCGTTCGGAACATGCACAAAGACGGTTGAAAGGGAGACATTTCTTGATAAAGCGAAGGTTAAATATGCCGCAAGGCTCGGGGAAGGTTCAAGTTCCGTACCAACTATTCCTCTACCTCCTGAAACCTGTCCTCGTAGCACTGAAGACTTCGCTTTCAAACAAGTTAAGAAAGCTTACCGGTTTAACGAAAAGCAACGAGAATATCTGACTGTTAGATTTACCATCAAACAAGAAAGTGGCAAAAAGGTCGACGCGGAAATGGTTGCAACAGAAATGAGAAGAGCAAAGGGATCGAAAGGGAAGCTCTTGTTCACTGTCTCCGAGTTTTTGGCGACTCAACAAGTAGCTTCATTTTTTCCAGAATGGCACCAAAAGTGAAACAGCAGACAGCCCTCTGCGCACAAGCTGTAACTGAGGAAGATCTGGTTGCTATGGAAGAAGAGTTTAATTTGTCAAATATGCTAAGGAGTCTATTTTTGAGCAGTTAAATTAAAATGTAACCTGGGGTTGATCAGAGAAAAAAGACATCTTACATCGCTCTGCTCGAAGACCTTGTTAAATGCTGCTCATGCAGTGCAGTTTAACAGGCAAATGGCAAAAGGCTGCATCAAAAAAATTGAGTTTTATATGAACGTTGATATAAAATGGGGGCCATGGAGCATATTTTAGATCGGAGGAGCTATTTTAGTTCACGCGTAGTGTGAGCTCATTGACACCAACTTATCAATGAGGGTCCTGGGGCCTCCTTTTGTCTGTTTCTTAGTACGCCTTTCTTGGTTCAGAAAGACTGCTAGATAGGGTGTCCTGGGATATGCTTCCCCCGCAGTTTTTGAAATCTAGAGCTTCTGAAATTACCGGAACCGCGCTTCAGTCCTAGGGAAAAATTTGTCAACTTTTTTTTAATTACAAAAATTAAAATAAATAATAATGATAATAATAAATTGTTCTTGGTGGGGCTACAGCCCACTCAACCCCATAGCTCCGCGGTCCCCGTCTTAAAGGCGCAAACCGGAAATGAAAAAGTCCCCTTCGAACTGCACTTGGCAGTCAGCCTGAAGTCAAACAGGATCAGGCCGGCGAGATGTTGTTCGATAAAGACTCATTAAAGAGTTTATACAAATAATTTAAAACGAGATATATAGGACTGGATGCTTTAGAATGGAGTTTTGACGAAATAAAGGATCGTATTCGCTTTACTCGGCAACTTCACCTTTGATCCAACGTCACAATTATCACGCAATTGAAACATTTTGCTTTTCCTCAAGACAGTATCGAGATAAAAAACAAAAACCTCATTGGCTTGAAAAAGAATTAAAAGCTATTAAATACTGGTCATTATTCTTGTACATTTTATGTTGAAGCCGTCAAAAGAGCCCTTCCTACACCAGAACCGTTAGGCGGTACGATTTCTACAACTGATTTGCATCATGCAAATTCGTGACCTCTGGCCACAGTGTGTCGCAAAGCTTTATGTTTTTCCGGTACGTTTCTGAATTACCCAAATTTTTTATTACATATTCTTTTAGTATAAGGACCAAACTTTGTGCCAGCATGTAGTTTGACATGATGCCACACATACCAAGACACGTTTTGAAGGTTTAAAGCTGGTCGATTTTTCGCTTTTTGCAACAAGCATTTGACAGCACTTAGTTAAAAAATAATGTAAATTTTAAAATCAACCAAAGCTCCTTAAAATGCCACATATAGAGGTCACATTAATTATACTTTGAAGTGAAAACACTCCCGATTTCTTACGAAACAACCCCCTTTAGTACTAGCACGCTAAAGTTGCTCAATTTTACTGTATTTTTTGCATAATCAATTAGGTAAAAACCCCAATTTTCGTTTTTCCCCATTTCCTCGGACACATTTTATTTTTCAATTTTTGAAATATTTTTTTTGAATATATCACCCTAAAGGAGTTTTCCAGGCAAATTTGCAGAATTTTCGATTTTTTTAGCCTGGCCAGCAATTCTCGATATTTACAGTCACGGCCTCTTAAGCTACCAAAGGTTGTAATATGTAACAGTGACTGAAGAAACACCTGTATTTATAGTCACGAGATCCCCCATTTGCTTTACATTGATTAGGTATTTAGGCCATTGCTGCAAAAGCTATTTTTGTGCACAAAGGCTTGTTACGCGACGCTTAAACATCAAAACTCAATGAAGGATTGTTCAGAAGTATCTGGACCGACAACACACCTTACCGTGGGCGATGTGTTTAAGCCGGAGTCCCCGTGGTGGGATGGAATTTGTCATTCAAAATCAGGGGCTTTACCGACAAGAAGAAGAAAATATCTTACGAGCAAAATTGATCTCAGTTTGATACTAACAATCTGTTCTTAGCGTTTGAAACTCTGACCATAGCCAAGAAACTATGTATTGTCGGCCATTGTCGGAAGAATATTTCGTATTAAAGGAGTGCAAGGGAGAGTGGACAAATTTACCAGCATTTCCTGCTCAGTAAAGTGTTTTTTCCGACATTATCGACATGATCTAATTTGCTATCATTGAGTTCTCGATTATCACTTCCCATGCTAGATAATTTGAAATAGATTCATCGATTATAATCTGAGTCATGGGGATAAGTTCTCTCAGTTTATAATCTCTTGTCCTTATTTGGAGCGGTTTGACAGAGATGATTCAGCCGCCGCCACGAGTTTTGCAACGCTGGCCTTTCCAGAGTTATGCTAAACGGGGGTGTTAAATCTCATTAATATTTAGATACTTACCTAATTGCTAAAAGATACCCTTATCATTTATAGTTATTTTGCTACCACTTTTGAAGAGTTGAGACCTCTCCTCCGGAAGTTTACATAACAAGAGCCGAAAATGTTATTTCTTCCTAAAAAATACACACACACACAAATATAGTGTTGCCCCCTTAGTGTCTCACTTTATCGCCGAAGCGAAATATTGATTTAACTTAAGAAAATCACCAAGATCGTTGTTCAAATCCAGTGGTGAATTGCTTCATTTTTCGTTCCACGATAATACTCCCGACAATTAAAGTTAAACATGTAATTCATATATCTTATTACACGTTTTGTTGTGTAGTATCGCTGAGTATTATTACGAGTTGTGCCGTATTTTGATTGGCCCGTAGGGCGAGTCAAAATACTAAAAACGAGAAAAAATGCTCAGCGATACTACACAACAATAACAACAACAAAAAAAACGTCTAATAAGAGATTTATTATCCAACACGCCAAATTGTTATTTCAGTACGGGCGAATTTCGCGGATATTTCTGGAGTACAAATATGGCGTGATATTTGTACTCGTCTCGCGCGTTATTTGTACTCTACGAAGCACAATTGGATGATAAACAAACACATTACACATATTAAACATATTTTCTTAAGTGTGCTATGAAGTTAATTAAAGTGCTACCCACGCAAGGTTATGTTTTTCATAAAGAATTTAATTAAAGGTATTCTTTATTGAAGCTTGTACTTCTTGTTAGCTTTTGTAGCCATCTTTAGATCAAAAGGAAAGTCGTGTAGACTCGAACAGAGACTTCAAACAAAATTGTGTGATTTATCGATACAATTTCAGATATCAGGTTTGGACTGTAACGTTACTAACATGCCTTGTTACTGCCATGTTGGACCAAATGAATTTGACCCGACTACAGAACGGAAGTGATTTAAAGCCCTAAAGGTGCTCGGAATTAAATCACTTTATATGTTTAAAATAAGTTATAATAGTTGGGAATTATTTATGAATCGAAAGAGAGGTGTCAAAACAGTCTCACAAGAAGCTGGATGCTATCCTGTTGATGTTTATTCGCCTTCAATAGTTCATTACATCACTTAATACATACTACATTATAAACAAGATACGTCAGGAGATCTAGCAAGCTCTGATGAGCTTTTTTAAAGATCCTCATTTAATTATAGTATCATTTGAAATAGTTTACTCATAATAGACGGTGGATATTAATGTCTTTCTTATCGATCAGAGATTTGCAAATACATAATTATTTTATATTCTCAACATGCTGATAGAAACTCAAATACGTCTAATACAAATCATTTTTTTGAACATATAGTTTTAGCGATTTTTTGAAAAGATTGTAAGAATTTATGTTTCTAATCTCACTCAGTAGACTGTTCCATACAATAGTTTCCGCCCTATATCTCATAGAAAACTTACCATAATTTGTTCTATTAAATTCAATATGTATCTGTAACTAAACAGCTGACTTTTATTTTCTTGAAAAGAAAAAAAAAAAATTATGTTGCTCGGTTCGATGATTCGTGCATTTCACGTCGTTCTAGTTGGACATGATTTCCGCTGCTGTCTCTAGAAGAGGGACATGTGAGTGGGCTTACAAAATATTTAGTTACCAAGGGTAACATGGCCGGAATAAGGGTAGGTTTTAAGTGTAAATCCTAACATTATAAAACACTTTTGTATGCTTTAATCAAGGGCAGAAGTCTAAAATAAAGCAACTTTGTAAAATGCAGGTTGATGCCTCTCTCATCATGGTGGTGACTAAGGACTAAAAGGTCTCCCCTTTATTTCTTTTTTTTAGCTGATAATGATGTGGGATGTATATGAGGCACAGCAAGTAGGAATCCGGCTTGATTCATGTGTTTTCGATGGTTGTCACAAATTGCAAAATGGACCAATGAGGTTTTTAAGGGTACCATTGTTTACTTCAGTCTCAAAAATTGAGAAATAGGATTTCAAAGAGCGTTTTGACTAAGAGATCCTACATTTTTTGATAACCCTTTTGTGGTCTTTTAGAAGTATTTTTAGAGATATAATTCAGTCAATTGTTTTCACTTGCTCGGTCAACTGTAAATATCAGTCATTCAGTTTCTGTGATAAATAAATATCACTACTCAGCTTGTCCTTATTGAGGCATCCGTGCGGACTAATAGGGTCACTTGGAAACTTTACTCTGTCTGCTGAGTTGACGACAATTTCCTTTATTTTCTTGACTATCATGTGTAATTCAGAGGTGATATTGTGAGGAGAAATACGATGTTAGTCACTGTTAGAGGTCAAAGGGGTAACACACAAATTCAGTCGTTTGCAAGAATTATCCTGTCTGTTGTGTGCTCTCATTTGTTTTGGTAGGCTGTGAAAACTAACGCTTCTAAAGCTTCTGGTCGTTTTCCTAAAACTATCTGCGGAGTTGTTTTCCTACTCTTCTTTAGGTAAATTTTATATGGCACCAGTCACTAAATGGATTCGTTTGCAAACAGTTAATACAATTAAGGACAATAAAAGCAACAGGCCTTGATGGTCTCCCATCCGAGGCTGCTAAAAGATGGTGCTGTAGCTATCAGCACCCTTATAGCACATATCAATTTGTCTATTATGACTCAGCGTATAACTTATGATTGGAAACATGCAAAGGTTATTCCACTCTTCAAAAATGGGGTGAGGGATGACATCGGCAATTGTCGTCCGATTTCAATTTTGCCAGTGGTGTCAAAGATTCTTGAACGGGCTGTCCATCAGCAATTGGTGGATCATCTGGAGGCACACAACCTTTTTTCTAGATACCAATATGGTTTCAGTCGTAAGTATTCGACACAGAGTGCAATTATTTTCCTTACTGACTCCATAAGAAGGAACATGGATGCTGGTCAGCTGGCAGGTGCCATCTTTGTGGACTTCCGTAAGGCTTTTGACTCTGTTGATCATAAAATCTTGCTTGATAAACTGCAATTATTTGGAATTCGGGATAGTGAGCATCGTTGGATATCTGATTACCTAACAGATCGTACCCAACCAGTTTTCGTAGGAGGTGTCCTGTCCCGGCCTGAACAAGTGGTCTCCGGAGTTCCACAAGGTTCTATTCTGGGCCCTCCTTTTTTCTTTGTATGTAACAGATATGCCAAACTCTTTACAGGCTGCTAATGTATTAATGCATGCTGATGATACCGTCATCTATCACGCAGCCTCAGATGCAAACCAGCTGTTGCAGGTGTTAAATGCCGAGCTCAACTTTTTTTATTTGTTTATTCATCCTGAGAAAACTGAATATGTAATCTTTGGAACTGCTATGAAACGCAATCAAATTGACTCTAACAATCTTTGCAGTGTTTATTTAGGAGACCAAGTCCTCAATTGTCAGCCTTTCTATAAGTACTTAGGAGTATACCTAGACGAGTCACTATCTTTCAAGGAACAAGTTACTCGACTGGTTAATAAGGTATCTAGACAGTTTGGTTTGTTAAGTAGGGTCAGAAACAGTCTCACGGTTCATGCAGCTGAAAGAGTCTTTACAACTATGATTCTTCCCAAGTTAGATTATTGCGACTTTGTTTGGAATAATTTAGCTCCTTCTAGATATAAAACTTTAGAAAGGTTACAAACAAGAGCTGCTAGAATAGTTTTAAAAGAAAGCTACCTTAGTCACGATCAGTTGTTGCGACAATTAGGTTGGATGTCCCTCAAGACACGTTCTACGATGCATATTTCAACTTTTGTTTTTAAATGTGTCAAAAACACTGTTCCTGAAATGTTCAAAGAATATTTTTTCAAGTTATCACATAACTATTTTACCAGGCGTAATGGTCTTGACCTTTTAATTCCAATTGTTCATACCGAGTCTGCTAAGAAAGAGTGGTTTTATTCTGGGGCACAAGCTTTCAATAATTTACCACCAAACTTGAATCCCTGTTAATGTCTAAAACGAAGCTTAAGGATTTTCTATGCAATTAGCTTTTAATTTTACTTTTGATACTTCTTCTATGCATTTACTTTCCTATAGTCTTTATCTTATTAAGTATATTGCAATAGCTCTTAGGGCTTTTATTATTATTGTGCTATTTTTTGTTTCCCAGGACACCTATTGATAACAGCTTCTGCTGACGGGTTTACCCTGGTAAAATATTTTATTATTATTATTATTATTATTATTATTAGTATTCGTGCCAAACTGGATTTCTTTTGTTTCGCCTCGCTTGCTGATGAAATTAGACATGAGATGGACTCTCTGACTTTTGGAGGCTGCTCATGGGTATTAACTTGCTAATCTGAAAATAGATAAAGAAAAAGTTAATGAGACTATCGGCGATTTAAAAATAGTCGAGGGTACATGATAACTAAAGGAAGCAAAACGTGTCATCTAATTATGTATGATTACTGTTGTTTCTGTTGCGAGCCAAAAGATTTTCAGGGGCTCGAGCATCCATCTGCGTCCGCTCGTATTCAAACACTTCGTTCATGACGAACCTTCCTCATACATACTGGGAAACAGAGCCGGCTTTCGAAAATACCTTTACAGGACGTCGATCCCACAAAAATGCGCCAACTGCAAAAACAAATGTAGATACCACGAAAGCGATCACAGTCAGCTGAAAAATTGTCAATCCAGTCCTTCCTGCCAGCGTGCGCGATTCAGATTTCAGTTCTAGAAAAAGGAAAATAGTCCGTTGAACGAGCTATTTATTCTATAAAAAAGTCGATTTGAATGTAAGGAGTTGCTTTTTTTCTAGGACCAGGACCATAGCAAACCAAAGCCTTCATACTAAAGAGAACGCAGGGGAATAACTCAAAGAAGCAAAACGTTTTAAAACGGTGAACTTTTCATCGTAGCTCACTCTAAATCGCCAACTTCTAATCTCGAAGTTCTGCCCATCTCACGCACGGGGACGGTAGCAATTTAAATACGTTTTAACAAATAGAGAGAGAGTTATCATACACTTTTATGCAAGGAATTAACCGTGGTCGTCAGACACAACGGACATCATTAAGCCAGACTTTAGAAGTGCCTAAGACTGAAATATAAAATCGACGTTGCTGTCAATGACACTTTCTCTGTAGTTACTCTATTCGAATGTTTTATCTTTATCCTTACAGGTAAACTTAATGTTTCTGTCGAAAGATTAGATGTAAATACATACAGCTAAGAAGGACAGATTGAGATCTCTTTACCGCGCTAAAGCTAAATGCAAGATTTTGTTACCTAATTGATTGACATGTAAGTTGACCTCGACTGAAGTCTCATCACCAGCTATGTTATTTGCAATGCACTGATATTTGCCCCCATCTTCCTTCTGCACTTTTTCTATAGATAGTTGGTAATGAGTAGTTTGGTCACGTCGAACTCGAGTGATCTTTTCCCTTGAATAGGATTGGAAAAAATACGAATTGTTGTTCTTGGTCCACCTGCTGGTTGACTGGAGATGACCAGTGGTAATGCAATTCAAAGTTACATCCGAACCGATGACAATGCTAAGGTTCCACCGATCTTCAACAATTTGAGGTACAGTCGGGGTGTCTGATGGATGGAAGTAGGTCGTTGGGGTGGATTGCGTCGAATGAGGATTATTGCTCTTTACACATGAAATGCTTGGCTCTGGATGACTCCTGGCGATGCAGATAAAAATTTCACCAAAACCAACAACAGCGCTTTGGTTCTTTGGATCCCCCACATCTTGAATAGGTTGGAGGTCTGAGGAATGAAAAATGAGGCAATAATTATTGCTACGATAGCTGCAGATTCGCAAACTTCTTTGCAACCAGACCAGAAGGAAGAAAGACAAGCCTAGAGTAGCCTAAGACAACTGATGAAAATGCTGGAAAAGAGTCCTCGCTATTCGGATTTCCAAAGGTACTTGTTAAGCGAAAAATCAGTAGTTGTTTCTCATATTATAATGGAGATACGGCCATAAGTTGCCTTTCAAGACTCTTGCGTTCCTCTTCACTTTTATGCCTTTTCTTTCCAGTATGTATGGTGTTTTGTTTCTATCTCACCATACTAATATTCTGTTGATCACTTCACGTTGAAAGTAGCTTTTTACGGAGAAAATATCTTTTAACTACATCATGATATGACTGGAGATGATAAGTAATACATCCTCATATTCTCTTTCTTTATGAAATTTCTTTTGACGAGACCAAAATATAAAGCTTTTAAGATAAATTATCTGCACCTTTAAAAGAAAAAAAAAAACAGTTCTCATTTCCAAAAGTAAAAGATTAATGCCTCCAACCTAATAAACTAACCTAAGAAAGACACTCTTGATATTCTTTCTCCAGCGCTGTTATTAGCCACGCAGTGGTATTTACCATTGTCTTCCATCTCAGTTCCTGTTAACAAGAGCTGACTACGAACGGCTTTGTTGTCTAACACAATAACCTTCTCCTCTACCCTTGGGTTGGTTTGTAAAGCGTATGGATCATCATTCTTTTCCCAAGAGATGGTTGGCCTGGGACTACCAGTAGCAGTGCAGTTGAAAGTTACAATGGAACCGATAAGAGAACTTTGGTTCTTTGGATCCTCAATAATTTGAATGGTTTGGGTTTCTGAAGAACGAAAGTGAGACAGTAGCTAAAGTTTATTCTGTTAGAACAAAAACACATGAAGGAAACGTAACTTTAAGGGTGATTAAGGGATAATTCAAGTGAAAGAGGCGTCTAGACACTCTGTTTCTCATTCAGTTACGTCGTCAACGGCTTGTTATACGTAAGAAAAAGTCATGATCATTTTTTATAGACAGATCAGAAGACCAAGACACAGACACAGAGAGCAACAAGACAAGTAGACGACGCACAATTCTCTTTGGTATTTTATTAAAAAAAGCGAAAATATCCTACGAGTTATTTTTCTTAAGTTTTGTGTAGCTTTATTATTTCGCAATATTTCGAGAATGTAACGACTAAAATATTTGGGGTCAAAAGTTTATCAATAAAGCCCTAGAAAAGGACAGCTGATCAAACTGAAAATCTTTTTTCGACAACATGACACGATGAAATGCTAATAGAGTTGTGTCTGTCTCTGTTTTATTTTTTCACTCGGCCTGTGTTTCTCAAATATTTATATTATATCTCTTTCCTGTTTTGTTGCCTACCTTTCGGACGAATTTCAACTGATTTTCTTCTGCAGTGTGCACGATAACCATTTCCTGCTTCACACGTGTAGCTACCGAGTTGCTCTGCCGTCAAATGTTTCAACATCAATGTACATCTATGTTTTAACACCATTCGTCTACCCTGCACACATCTATGTCCAACTGGCTTGCCCTGTGGGTCGTACCACTGAATATACTCGGTCCATCTATCGTAATATACAGCATCAATGCCCCTGGGCTGCGCTAAACAAGTCAGGTTAACCGCTGTACCTATCGCTAGTTTCGTCGTTGGTGGACTTGTGGAAATCTCTACATCAGGTATTACTGGAGGAGGAAGAAAGATAAATCCATTCAAACATCCTGTGGCGCATAAAGAATTTGAATGCAGTCATTGTGAACTTGAAAAGACATAGGTGGTAGAGCGGGGGGGGGGGGGGGTTAAGGGGCCCAAACAAAGATCTGGGGGAGCTCTGTCTCCCCCAACGTTATGGTGCCGAAAATATCGCTGGCTCAGCATAAAAATTGCAAGATAATCATTCTTGTGATCTTTTCAAGTCACAAATCCTTTTATCAGCAGGAATATATGACGAAATAATATGTTGTAAAAGTTCTTTTGAAGAGCTCCGGCCTGCGTGCGAGAAGCTTATTAGCTGCAGCAGTTTTCCAGTTAATTAGGCTGCGTGTCTACAAGAAATTCGACGAGTAAATTTTGTCTGCGGGAGCCCAATCGAATATTAAGCTGAAAGATTTTGACTCGGAGCCGGAAAAAAAGAAAGTTAGGTCACAAATCGATTACGGACGCACTTGAAACTGTAAAGGTTGCAAAGAGATTTGCCAACAAACAACGCAAAGGGCATTTTGGAAAATTTCGTAGTAGGGGTATGTGTATGGCTGGGTAAAAAAATAAGCCCACCACGTTTGGAAACGCTCCTCCGACTCTGAAACATGAAATGCTTCTCCGAGCAAAACCAAAAATACCTCCACTACGTACTTGTCAATCTAGTGTTGCAATTCGTTCCCGCGGCTCGAGGGAGATTCAGCAGACCACTCGTGACTATGAGGACCACCAGAAAAGGTTTAGAAACGACAACTGACCAAGAACTGAGTTCCATCGCGTCGGCGGGTATAGCTGTGAGTCTTGTTCAAGTGGCCTGGAAGAAAGATTGCTTACTTAACATAGGAAAAGCGTATCATTCTTAAAATAGTGATTACAGTCTTATTCATTATCGTCATGCTCATAATTCCTTTTTTTAACAGCTGAGTGGGCGAGAAAAACTGCTGACGCTCGGGAAATGCCGCGTGTGTGGTAAAAAATCGTTGCAATTTTGTCAAAAACAAAACAAACACGAAACAAAACAACAGAATCGAATAGCGTTAAACTGAAGTGATTCTACGAAATGTTTAAGGTGAGCTAAGTCGATTATAGTAAGGAGATTATATTCGCTTGCTCTAATACCGGCTTACTTTAAGAATAGCATGTAGATTCTCCTATCTTTTCGTTCTGTTATTGGGTTACATTGTTATCTTTTCTTGATGTCATTTAAGAAATAAGCTGTCAACAGCTTCTGAGGTCAGGGAATACAGACACGTTTGGGCGCTAGTCATACATGAATTTAGACTTTTGGTGCCTCTCCCTTACTGTGGGTAGCTCATGTGTTTGTTCCCAAAAATCTTAGCACAACACGCTAAAAAACATACACAAAATCGGAAAAGTGTACACCCATAATTATAAGTACCGTTAGCATAATTTGCTGAAAATGCCTAAAAGAAACATGGACTGACTATCAAGTGGAGCTGAATAAACCCAAATGTATTCTTGATGGCTAGTGGCCTCTTTGGTCTTTTTGTAATTAGTTCCGACGGCGATTTTCTTCTGTCACCTCCTCGTTTTTACTAAACATATCATGAAGTTTCAATCGGCCCTCAGACCCCTCGTTTATAGAAAGATATATTATAAAGTGTCTTAGGAGCGCATCCATGTACATGTTTTTGTTATGCTATCAAATGTCTTTTTCTGCTTTCTTTAATTACTCGGTTCTCCGGTACACAGGTTTACTTAGTACACTGGACAAAACTTCTGGATTGACATTTCATTACATAATTATAATAGAGCAAGAAAAGGAACCTGAATGACTTTTGTCTTTTTCGAAACTTTATTAAACTCCGCACAAATTTTGTTTTCAAATGAAAAATACATTATTGGGTTGTAAAGTTAGACTTCCATAAAATAACGCCAACGATACCGAAGTCAAGCACTTTTTTCTGAACAATATTCCTCCTCCAGCACATGCACCTTAGCGGTCCTCCACTGTCCACAATAATTTTACCACACAGGTTTTTTTTTTATTTGGGATCGTCTTGGCCGAGTAGGAAGGTCCAATAGTCCATTCAAACAGCTCTTTAATTCTGTGATACATCAACGGTTTCGAGAATCCAAGATTCAAGTCGCCATGTAACCACAGAAAGGCCACGAGGCAAACCTGACAAATTCCTATAAACAAGGGCGTGAGAAAATGGTAAGCTCTAGGTAGGCGAGCCAGCGTTTCATGGCTGGTTTCATGGCTGGTACGAAGCGCGAGCTACAGGGCGCCATCTCCAGTTTGATGACAGGTTGGAGACCCATCCAGTGGCAAGAAGAGTTTTAAGGAAACGGACGTCGGAAAACAGTATCGCATTTCAGTGATCGAGTAATTTGTAAAGTCCTGATCGTGCTTTCTTGTCAAATTCACGAGAAACAAAATCCTCAAACAGGTAACGATGATCTCTGCAAAACAACTCTTTCAATGTTGAACCGTCTTCACGGAAATCACATGATTTTTCATATTTTTGTAATATAGTTACCAAACTTGGATACGCTGTAACGCAAGTCCCCATTGCGTAATCTTTATAAAAATAATTTGTATGTGTGGAATTTTGTCAAGTTTAAGGTGGGTTGTACCGGTTTTCATCTTTTTGATGGTTTGTAACTTTGAAAGAATACAACAGAAAGACTGACCAAGGCCAGTTCAACACTTTTACGGCGTTGGATTACATAATCATTGGTTATCCCAAAATAAGTGTCATTTCATCTCTAGCAGTTTCCATGGCAACGCTTTCATAGGCTTATTCAGACGCATTTTTTAGCTTGTGGCTTAGATAATTCAAAAACTAATACGGTGACCCCCTGATTTTTTTCAGTGATTGCTTTTGGCACTTGAAAGGGAAATGCACAGAGATTTTTAAATTCTACGGAGCGGAATTTCAGAAAATCCACAAAAAGGGCAATTTTCACATATCGCAAATTTCCTTCCGTAGAATTTTCTATTTTTTTTTCTGACGATTCCTTTCGACGTTATTATCATATTGGAACAATAAAAAGAAGGGGTCACCAGACTTGTTTTCATGCAATAGCTTTCGGGAGTTTAGCAATTTCCACGCGCGTCCTCGCGCATTTAAAAATCTAGATTCTATAAGATCGACATTTGCTCATGATCTGTTTTAGCTACCGCTGACAACTGCGTGTGCTCGCGCGAGCACCTACGATCTGATGTTTACAGACGTTTACTTCTAAGAAAATCATTAAACAGCCGTCAAAGACAGCCTCCCGAACTCATCTTAAAAATCCTACACATGAATTCTGGCCTTATCATATTATTTTCCTTGATGTTTTAAAGTCTTCTTCCACTTCAGGTAGATTATCCTTCAACTGAGTTCTTCTTTTTTCGCCGTCGCAAGATTTCATATCAGTTGAATATTTCTTATAAATGTGAAGTGAAGCAACCTCTACTTCTCCGAAAATTGCTGATAAACATTCACTTCAACTATGGAATTCTGTCTCTACACTTCTGCACACTGTCTGCATTCTTTGCAGTTCTCTGCTCTGCTCTCTGCTCTCTGTTTACTGTCTCTTTTTTCCTAAGAAAGCTCTGGAGAACATACTCATAAACTGACTGTTGATAGAAACTGGTCAGCATGCCAGCTGGCTGCAATTTCATGAGACTATCGAAATTGATTTCCGGTCAGGTAAGTCAACATCTTACTGCGTTAGCCAAAACAAGAACTTTCATGTGGGTCTAAAGGAAGGTCAGTGGACAAGTTAAGCACGTTCACTTGTGAAAGATAGACAAGACTGTCACGATTCGGAAAGTCGTCGCTACAGCTCACACCTAAATAAACTTCGGAATTTGAATTCATGCAGTAACTACGTTCTAAATATATACAAATGACCAATTCATACTTAAGTGACTAACTAACTAACTGACTATTTATAAAATAACTAAATACTTCATAACATTTTGAAGAACACCGATCACAATTTCTTTTGAGTTGTTAAATATTTGGTAAACAAAATTATTTATTTAAATTTGTCACTTTTTGCCTGCATACTTTACGCTTTATCGCCTTGCACGGTATATATTATAAGTTGTCAAAATTTTATTCTCTTTTCACTCGAAAATGATGACATGGCGTCATCGAACTGAACATATTGTAAAACTTCTTTCGCATTTTTTTATCATTAGATGTTAAACTAAATCTAATCTTATTCAAACAACACACAATCGGATTAAAAGATGAATGGGTCAACTCGAAAATTTTGGCATGCCTCCATTTTCAGTCATGCTACTGATTCCATGTTATATTTTTAGGTTACAAGATTACTACAAGATCTTTTATTACAGACTGAGAAAAAAATACGAACTCGGTAAGAATTGAAGAATTATCAAAGCGAAGAAAGCGTGGAGTTGGTTAAGTGGTAAGATTTTTTCAGCTCTACTAAAGTTGAATTCAGGAGGATCTACAATGTGGAAAGAGATGAAGTTAAAATACGATTGTGGCGCGTGAGCCAGGTACTTACCTTGACTGTCCTTAGAGCTCTGAGCACTTCTTGTTGAAGCTGCTTTGAAATATTGTTTCGGTGCTCCAACCTGCGAAAAACAGGATTTTTTGAGACGTAGGAGTAGAACGCCCCAGGCAATTCAAGTATTCCTGTAAGTCAATACGGTGATTAAACCGACAGGCAGCTTTTTCAGCCGTCAACAATATTACACCCAGATAACAACTGAATGCTCCTTACGTGGTCCTGTGGTGTTTATCAATTCCAGATTGTGGCTTGTCTTATAAAATCTTGGCTTTCTCAGATAATCTATGATCTCAATGTACTCTTGAGCAAAGGTGAGTATGCTGGATTGGTCACACTTTTAACCTAGGCAAAAAATAACAGATAAAGAATTGTCAAGAGGAAGATCATTAACAGTCCTCCGCAGTATTCTGTGGGCGTGCGAGCGTGCGAGCGTGCGAGCGTGCCCTTTTCATTCCAACGTGGTATTACCACACCTTTTATTTCATAGGCAAGAGCCCACGACCTACGTAAAAAGCTAAGAGTGAAAACCTTTAAACTGGGTGCCCTGACACTTCAGTAATCGCATGATCCTTAAAACAAAGCAATCGAGTAGGATTCAGAAGCTACTGAGAGAACAGATTTTGCCCCTGAATGTGATTTTCTTTTAAAATTAATTTAGTCGAATTTTCTAACCTAATCATATTGGGAGCCCTGAGAAGATATGGGTCGGTTCACTTCTTCTGGAACGGTCCGCTTGTCAGAGATTCGATCACATAATCAAATTTATTTATTTATTTATTTAGCCTCGCCTAATTGACTTAGGCAGGGAGACCACTACAGCCTTAGCCAATAACAGTGAATCCCGCGTCAACAATGACAAAGCCAGACCCCCCCCTTCCCCCCCAACCTCCAGTAAACGGGCCAGACCACATCACAGTAGTCTCGTGAGTGGGTTCTTTAACGTTCCCTGCCTAACCAAATTAACTAATTAATAGAAGCAGGAGACGGGACCTACGGTTTATTCGTCCTTATCCGAGAAGACTAGAATGTCTATCCATTTCTTGATATTATAGAAAGGTAGCACATTCTCCTCAGTTATTTTAAGACCTTGAGTGTTGGTCCGGCCGGGGCTCGAACCCTCGACTTCCCGCGCAACACGCACAACACGCACAACACGCACAACTAACCGGGTTAGCTGAACTGGTTACTCAATTGGTTACTCAAGAGTACTTGCCCAATCACACTTAACTGATACTTCGTATTTATTGATAGAAACCAAACGGATGCTTACATATTCCTTTGCGTAAGAAGCTTTCTGTTATGACAACGAAAATGGTCTACGTCAAAACAATCCTTAATAAGGTTATGTTGACATAGCTAACATTTTCTCCCTCTAAATTTATTCAGCTCTCTGCTATGGAGATAGGAAAATATCGACGGAATTTGGAGCTCTCAAATTGTAAAACACTAAATCGCACCACCTAAGTGATTCATAATGAGAAATGAATTTTTTAATAAAGCAAATTAAGAAATGCGGTATGGAAATCGAGAAGTTCCTTTTGTCGACTTTGAATCGCAAAGGGATGACGCAGTCTTTGCTGTGGCATCCTCTGAACGTAATCAGTTTATCATAATCATGAGCAGACATAAGTCCGGATAGCGTAGTACACATGTGCGCTAATTAAAAGAATTAACCCACTCTTTGCACGCGTGAGGTAGGTCGAGTTCCCATGATTTAGCAGAAATTTTCTCCCCAAGGAATATTCAATCCTCTATTACTCTTCACCGCAAAGACTGGACATTAAACAGTGGTGGAGGACTTTTATCCCTTATTATTATTAGCATTCAGGACTCTGATTCCAATCCTTCCGTTTTGGACGGAACCCTCCCGTTTTCGAAGATTGTTTCCGGCCTCCTGTTTTATCCACATGATCTTCTTCCCCCTCTTTTTTTTTTTTTCCTGTAACAAAGAAATATTTTGTCTGCTTTACTGACAGTATTTTTAGCATGGTCCTCTCCTGATCGTTTGTGTTTCGTCGGTGTTTCCTTTTTGACATCTCAGCATGAACCTGCGGTTTCCTGAGCGCAATAATGCATAAGATGAAGTAAATACCGTTGCCAAAAATGCAACAGAAACCAGCTTTCACTGTACCCAGTTTAATAGGTTATCCAAGATAGTTTTTCACTCACCAGGATCTCGAGATAGAAGAAGTAGCAACTTAGAGGCCCTCCTTAGAGGCTTGCGTCCTCGGCCCTCGTGGTCGAGGCTTTGTTGCTCCTGATGCTCCCTTTTTCATTCAGTAATGTTGAAATCTTTCGCTCGATAACTCTATGCACGAGGAGCTATCTCATCAGGAGAACAGATAACAGTCTGGAGGGAGTGACTAGTTTTCGAGCTATAGAGACGACATTCACGGATCTTACTTAAATTGTTCAGAATGTTAAGTTCGAGACTTATTCCATTTTCACCACTGGAATTGACTTTTGAATTAAATACGATTGACAGCTCATCGGGCTCGCTTCATTTGCGCTTTTTCCACTTCATTTGCGCTTTTTCCCCTTCCTTCGGGAGGAAAGTTTCGTTCAACATTTGCCAATGATTTAATTTTCTAGTCTGACAAGTTAAACCTTTTCACCTATACTTCTTGGCGCTATGTGCTTTACCCAGAGAGCTCTCTTTTTACTATAAAGGGGTATTTGTGCCATTGGTTGACACGTAAGCCTATAGATGCCAACAAATAATGATTCTAAGACGTGAAGTCGAAAATTACTAAGCGCGATGAAGATCGTTTGGAGAAGGATGTCTGTCTTCTTGTCACGAGCTTAGGACAATTGGGAATTAACGGACCTCGTGATGGCCTTGCTCACGTTTGAGTCTCTGTGGCTCATTGGTAGAGTGTTGGAACGCGGAGTTTCTATTCCTAGAGGGTGGCAAAGGGTTTTTGCGTGACGCATGATGGCCCCAAAATTTGCAGCATGGCGTGTGATTGAACCCAAATTATCCTCGTGACGGGGGAGTGAACATCACAACCTGATGTGTTTTTGCTATTTTACAGGCGGGTGACGCTCGATTTACACGTCTAACTAATTAGATTTCCATAAGTAGTGAATGCTCTTTTATCTAGAAGGTAGTCTGAATGTCAGTTGTCCTCTCCCCCTTTCCCATGGGGGATAGTGCGATACGAAGCCCGAGTAAACACTCTCGGAGCGTCTAGTTTCAACTACTAAGTCGTCTCAAAATGTCTAACAAAAAGGAATATGGCAATTGAAACGCAATTTATTCTAGAATAAAAAAAACGTTGGATCCAATATAATTTTAAATAATACATCCGACAGGTTGAACTGTTACAGTATTAGCTTAGCGTACTTACTCCTTTCTACGTGATGCATTATTGGTTAAAAAAATTATCCTTGATGCTTGATTTAATAGAAAAATTCAGCGTGATGTCTGTTTCCATCTTTGGTCGTCGTCTTAACCGCCTGTTTCCTCACCAATGCCGTTTGCCTTTCTGGTCGATCAGGTGTCTGAGCCAAGACTTAGAGTCGAAATGTTCATTTCGAAAGTTCTAAGAAAATACCACCGGTCTGATTTTCATTTCTGATGTTTTGGGAGCGCGGTCAGGATCGTTACGATCTATTTTTCCCCTGTGAATCTTTCCTTCCCTGTTGTATCCATAAATTCCGTTTATATTTGAAACAATATCAGAATTGATGAACCACCAGCTTTCCTTTTTCTTTCCTTTTTCAGTGCAGCGATGGTGCACTGAATCAGTGCTCCTCGCTTCAATTTTTTCTACAATTTTATTTCTTGCATAGTATACCTTAAACAGTATCTATTTCGATGAAGTTAATTTATACGAATAAACGGACCAGGAGAGTAAGAGAATGTATTCTCAAGTTTATTTTTGCACTGCTTAACCGGAAATTATTGAAAACCATACCCTTTTTGAGAGATCAAAAATGAAATAAATGTGTAAATATGGCACTGAGGTTAGGGACCCTTCCCCTCCCTTAAGTCTCCTTATACATCTGATGTTCTTCAACAATATCAAGCTTCTCAAGTCATTGATAATAAACTCAACCTGCTTTAATCAAATAACAGCAGTTCCTAAAGTTAAAATTTTGGATGTGTGCGAATTTTCTTTCATTTGGTCAATCACATCTGAAATAACCCAAACTCTTTCTGGGATATGAGCAAGACCCTAAAGCTCTTTTTTTACTCCTTGCAAACGAATAAGGTCTGGAGCCCATTACTCTTGGTGTCGTAAGATCGTTCTGACAGAAGTTTATTTGCCCTCATTGATGAGACTAGGATACAACGAGACTCTGATATGTTCACTGTCAAGGTTTAGAAACTTACCTCCAGGGCAGTACAGAGGATTTTTTGTCTGCGGGAGCAAACTCTACACACCTTCACAGGGGCTTCCCGTATATAGACAGGGCTTCTAGTTGGACGTTTTGTTTTCACCCCTACACAGAAGGTTGCCTCTAAGACCTTTAAGGAAAGAAACCACACTCATGCTTTTTGTTTTAAATTGTGATGATGCCCCCGAGGTCTCTGCCACACAATGATGATTTATGCACCATCTTTAATTCAAGCTATACTGTGAACTGCAGTTTAACGCCTTGTATGGATGGTTTCAAAAATGCGTTGAAAGCCTTCGATAGTTTGAACAGAGATTGACTTGGAGGAACTGAGCTAAAATTGCAGGTTTTGGTATTAGAATACCAGGTCTTAAAAACGAGTCTAATTAGGCTATTCAAGATTCTTCTCCAATTTGACTTCATGTCATAGATATCTGTTGAAGTAGGAATGAAGTCCGTTCCGCGATGAATCAACAACATAGCAAGGCCACTTAATGGATCTTCTGTCATTGATGGCCGAGTCCATAGCTTCAGACGGCGTTGGGCTGAGAAGGAGCGTTCGCAACTGACGCTTCCGACAGGCTTGGTTAGAAAGATCGATAGCGCCTTGTGAATGGCGGGAAATTCTTGCTGACTGCAATCAGGCATTGCTCCCTCTTGTTCTGACTCTGTCTCCATCGCGTGTTTCATCCTCTACCTTGCCAGCTCTGCGTCAAAATTAAACTTCTCTGAGAAATCGATCTAGATGTTTGTTGAAGAAGTTCTTGATCTCGATAGGCCGGTCAGTTAACTTAGGCAAGTACAAAGGGAACGGGTTTTGAGCGATAATCAGGCCTTCGCGCTGGATTGAAAAATTCTCGTTTTAAGTTCACCGACAACATGATCTATAAATGGATAGAGCACATTTATCCCGTAGTGGTCTGATGGCTGATAGTTGAGTGCGGTGTTTGCTCGATGGCGTTGAACAGTCTTTGTACAGGCTTTAGCAGGATGACGTTGATAGAGTCAGCTACCCGACTGATTCGACTCCACACTTTCTGCCAGGATTCCTTTCCTCTCGCTGATTTGATGTATTCTTTGGCAAGAGTTACGCTTTGATATGCATCGCCAAGGTTACAGCTCTTGGCTTGTAGGGAGTTTGTTACTTGAGCTAAAAGTGACAGAACAAACTTAGGTACTCTTAAAGCTGCAATCCCTTGGCGTGGATGTGTTATCTATTCCTTGGTTTAAATCCTATCTTGAAAATTGAGGTAGATGGCGTTTTGCACACTGAAAAAAGCGCCATAGCTCGGATTCTATTGAAGCAATTCTCTTTTGTCGGAACCAAACTGGCTACAAAAATAAAAAAGAGGAACTCAAGTTGATTATTCGGTTGTAATACGCAAGTTGCATCGCACCGGGCTCTCTAACAAAGCATTGCAGTGGAACTTTAGCTACCTCTCCTCGCGAAAGCAGTTTGTTGAGGTTAGTGACAAACAATCCAACATGGCTGATGTCGGATTTGGAGTCCCCCAGGGTTCTATCATGGGACCGGTGTTGTTTAACCTGTATGTCAACGATCTCGAGGGCTGCTTACATGAGTGGTAACTGCCTGCAATACGCCGAAGAAACCACAATTTACCAGCATAGCGTACTCAAGAACCTAAATAGCTGCATTCAGGCGAGTATGAATGAGAACTTACAAAGCATCGAATCCTGGGCCTGCATGTCCAACCTATTGCTGAACGAGAAAAAGACCAAGCATATGCTAGTGACCACTCCTCAAATGTCGCGCTTTCCCGAGTTAGGAACACTTACCCGCACGCTTAAGTTGAAGGACCAAATTTTAGATAGACTAGATAAGTTTAAGTTCTTAGGTACCTGGTGAGCGGGAGATCTTAAATGGACACACCATGTGAATCAGGTCACGTCTTTATGCTACAAAGTATTGTCCACTTTGCGCAAGATAAAAAATATGACCCCACAAGACATCAAGAAGTCGTTAGCGCAGTCTCGTTCTATCCAAGCTTAAATTCAATGACAGCGTGACGTATCCACTTCCGCCGTTCTTGCAGAAAAGAGTTCAGCGGCGCGGGTGCAGAACGTTGCTGCAGGGTTTATCCAGAACCGTTTTTGTAGAGAGAGTGCCGTAATGCGACTCGGCTGGCTACCAACGTTAGAAAATACTGAGCTCAACATTCTCAAGCTTGTGCACCGAGCCCTGTGCAGTAGCTCGTGGCCTGAAAATCTTAAACTAACGAGACAATTTACGCAGACCCCTACGATCAAGTAATGCTCCCCTCCTTTAAATCTCACTTGTCAAGGGAACATTCCAAGACTCAGCCGCTGGCCTCTTCAATAAGCTGCCTGCACATTTAAGACTTTGTTCAGATTTTAATACTTTCAAGAGAGAACGCTTTCGCATTTTAAGAACTAAAGCTTTGACTAGAGACTAGAATATGCTTAATGTACATAAATTTTATTCAGTTGATTTATTTGTTTATAATGTTGGTTTATGTTTAGTTATTTTTATCAGTCTTTTTTCTTTTTTATGCAGATGTATACACCACTTTCATAAATGTCTGCCGGATTGATATTCTTCTGTTTAAATTCAAATTAGCCTCACCAGCCTCGCTTGAGATAATGCATTCTTTTGAATTTTGAACTGGAGAACGAGGCCAGAAAGGCTAATTTAGAGTTAAACAAAAGAATATCAATCCGGCAGCCATTTATGAAAGTGGTCAATTGCTACTCTGAAGATAAACTGCAATAAACCGTTATTATTACTATCATCATCATTATTATTATTATTATTATTATTATTATTATCATCATTATTATTTAAGTCTGCAGTTAACAACAGCGGAAAGTTTTTCTCACCTTGTGAGGTCCATGTTGGAGTACCTCAAGGTAGCATCCTCGGCCCTCTGCTATTTCTTATCTACGTTAACGATCTTCCGAACTGCTTAGAACACTGTCAAGTAATCATGTATGCAGACGACGCTGTGATATACCTCAGTGGAAAACGCTGCCAAGCTATTCAATATCATCTAAATGCCCACCTTGCCAATTTAGCTCAATGGTTTAACAGTAACTATCTGATATTGAGCACTCAAAATCGAAGTAGCTCAAAACCACGTAGCTCCATTTTCTGCCCTTAAAAGCACACACAACCCACGATTCCTCTACTCCCTCCGACGAAGGGCTAACGCTCGAAACGTCAGCTTTTAAAATCGTAACGGTGGCCAATTTACCATTTCAACTTTTGTTGATATATTGAAATTATTTCGAAGTTCTTATTGTTTGGTAACAATTACAAATTGCAAACCTGCCGAGGTATAAAGCTGGAAATAGACGCCAAAGAACTTTAAAATACAGATTCAGTCAATTATCTCGGTGTAGTCATCCACAATGATGACATGGCACGAGCACATCGAATCATTAATTACCAAAATAAATCAAAGAATCGGTTTACTGAAACGAGTCAAACATCTATTACCATCAGAAACGCGAATCACATTGTACAATTCCTTAACAAGTCCACTTTTTGACTGTACCGATATCATCTGGGGAGCCAAGGATAACACTATTATCATGGAAGATTTGCAAATACTACAAAATAAAGCTGCAAAGGTTAATATCCTCGATTTGCAGAACTACGCCTCAACCACCGACGCTCTAAAATCTCTAAATTGGGCCAACACTGCTGCTTGTACATAGATACATTGCCACCTTTAAGTACATTTACGGCCTTTTGGATTGTTGTTTTAATATTTGAAGAAATTCTGACTTCCATAGATAGAATACAAGAAGAAAGAACCATTTCCGCCTCCCTCGTGTAAAAACGAACTATGGAAAACAGAGACTTTTATATATGTGAGCTAAAGAATGGAATCTCTTACACACTTCTTTTAAGAAATCGACTCCTTTCTCATTTTTAAGCATAGAGTGAAATATCATGTATTCAGTTAAGTTAGTGTTGAGATTCTATCCTATCATGTTTACATACCTTGTGTATTACTTACCCTGTATAAAGACTGAAATTATTATTTTTATTATTATTATTATTATTATTATTATATTATTATAACATAACCCACGAAGAAAACAAGTTGAACATGTTTTTTTTAAGTATCCTCCTTGCTCAATATTAATCAGAAAACCACAGAAATTTCTACCCGTGAAACAAAAATTTTCCAATCAGGAATGTGACATGAAACTTCAGTGATGGGCCTGGTTTGTTCATTCCATTGAGCACACAAAGAAAACAGCCTGAAATATGACATGCTTTTTTATTACAATTCATCTATAAATTCATTTAGTTTACCATGATATTGAAAAGATTCGTTGACCTAATGTTGACACAGCCATCATCGGCGTCGTTATAATCTATTTCAGAGGGTTCGCCATAGAGAAAAAGGGATCTTACAAAAATATTTGTCTACAGGCAGGAGCCATGGGCTCCAGATACAAGGCAGAACTTGAATATCAATATCAATACGAAACAAAGCAGAACTATAAAAATTGACCTTACATGGAGTAATACTTTTATGAATCCTCTCCTCTCCCCCTAGTACTTGTCATGCGACTTGAACTGATGATCGTAAATAGCTCATGGGGGTGGGGAAGTGGGGTCTCAATGGGGTCAGTAATGCCTCTTAAGGCTATCAGTTGAATTTGTTTTTCTTTCCGTAGCGATTAAGAAGAAAAAAAATTTTATGCTGAAATCTTTTTTACGACAAACGGTTAAAATTTATCAATTTTTACGCCTACCAGCCAAACATTTTTTCGTTTAATCTTATTAAGACCATCTCATGGAGGTATTTTAATTTTTAACTGACATGATGTGCTACTACAACTAAAAGGACTATCCCGTAGTTACTGGTTTCAATCGGACAAATCTTGGTGAAAGTGATTAAATAAATTAATAAATAAACATTCTGACTTGAATTTCAAACGTTTTCCGTAGAATCTTTGGAATCTAGGTACGAGACTTAGAAAAAGTGATTGGAGCCATCCCAACATTCCTGAAAAAAAAACGAAATAAGTTGTTAGGGTAGGTTCTAAGTGTCAAATCCCGAAATTATAGAACATTTTTGCATGCTTTAATTGAGGGCAGAAGTCCAGAATAAAGCAACTTTGTAGGATACAGTTTGATGCCACTCTCATCTTGGTGGTGACAAAAGACCAAAAAGTCTCCCCTTTAATTCTTCAGTTCCGCTGGTAATTATATGGGATATCTATAAGGTAGACGAAGTAGAAATCCGGCTTCACTCATGTGTTTTCGATGGTTGTCACAAATTGCAAAATGGACCGATGAGATTTTAAAGGGTACCGTTGTTAACTTCAGTCTTAAAAATAGACAAATAGGATTTCAAAGAGCGCTTTGACCAAGAGATCCCACATTCTTTTATAACCCTTTTGGGGTCTTTTACAATTCTTTTTATAGATATAACTCATTCAATTGTTCTCACTTGCTCGGTGAACTGTAAACATCAGTCAGTCAGTTTCTGTCATAAACAAATATCACTCCGCAACTTGTCGATATTATAGTATCCGTAACTTATAAGGTCACTCGGAAACTTTTTTCTGTCAGCCGATCGCAGGTTTTTTTCAGTAGCTGTAAGAATTAGTTAATACGTATTTTACATTTGCTTAAAGGTAAACATCACCCGAACAACTTTTGCTATATGCCTGAGACAAGAGCTATTTGAGTTGACGACAATTTCCTTTATTTTCGTAACTATCATGTGTAATTAATATTCAGAGGTGATTTAGTGAGGAGAAATACGATGTTAGTCACTCTTAGAAGTGAAAGAGGTAACGCGCCAATTCGGTCGTTTGCAAGAATTATCCTGTCTGTTGTGTGTACTCATTGTTTTGGTAGGCTATAATATTTACGCTTCTATCGCTTCTAGTCGTCATCCTATAGCTATATGCAGAGTTCTTTGATTCGTTTTTACTCAACATATTATGAAGTTTCAATCGGCCCTCAAAATACTCATTTATGGAAAGATATATTATGAAGTACATGTTTTTGTTATGCTATCAAATGTCAGGGGGGATTAGCTATCGAGTACACTACGCTCGGTGAAAGGCGCCAAAACTCAGTCAAACTGTCCTTTTCTTCTTCCTTTAATTACTCGGTTCTCCAGTACACAAGTTTACTTAGTACACTGGACAAAACTTTTCTGAATTGAAATTTTATTACATATTTATAATAGAACAAGAACTTTTTACATTAAATTCCACACATAGAAATTTTTTCCAAATAAAAATACATCATAGGGTTGTAAAGTTTGATTTTCAGAAAAGAACGCCAACCATGCCGAAGTCAAGCACTTTTTTCTCAATAATATTCCTCCTCCAGCACATGCACTTTAGCGGTCCTCTATTGTCTACAGTAATTCCACCACACAGCTTTTTTATCTACGATCGTCTTGGCCGAGCAGGAAGGTCCAGTAATCCATTCAAACAGCATTATGATTATGTGATACACAAGCGGTTTCGAGAATCCAAGATTCAAGTTGCGATGTAAATACCGAAAGACCACGTTTCAAACCCGACATAATTAATTCAAATTGCTATGAAAGAGGGTGTGAGAAAATGGCAAGCTCTGGGTAGGCGACCCAGCGTTTAGTGGCTGGTACGACGCGCGAGCTACAGGTCGCGGCCATCTTCAGGTTGAAGATGGCCGCGACCTGTAGAAGACCCATCCACTGGCAAGAGGAATTTTGAGGAAAGGAGTGTCGGAAAACAGTATCTCGTTTCAGTGATCGAATAAGTCGTAAAGTCTTGACCGTTCTTTCTTGTCGAATTCCTGAGAAACGAAATCCTCAAACATGTAACGACCATCTTTGCAAAGCAACTCTTTGAATGTAGAACCGTCCTCTCAGAAATCACTTGATCTTTTATTTTTAAATTTTTAGTTACCTAACTAGTTTTCCATTTTTCATTTTTTAGTTACCAAACTCGGATACACTGTTACGCAAGTCCTCACTGCGTGATCTTCATGGAAATAGTTCGCATGTGTGAGATTTTAATTAAGTTTAAGACAATGAAAAAATTATTCTCGCTGCTTTCTTTGTTGTAATCTTTTGTTGTAAAACCTCGATTTAGAACATTATTGTCCAGCGTAGTACGTTTAAGTTGACTTCAATCTATGCAATTTCTTAGGCTCTCACAGTTTGATTCTTAATGGAGGCTTTTCACTGATTTATGCTGATAAACATTCACTTCAACTATGGAATTCTGTCTCTATACCTCTGCACAATGTCTTCATTCTTTGCAATTCTCTACTCTGTTCTCTACTCTCTGTCTACTGTCTATTTTTCTAAGTAAGCTCTAAAGAACATCCATATAAATTCACTGTTGACTAAACTGGTAAGCATGCCGGCTGGCTGCAATTTCACGAGACTTTCGAAATTAACTTCCAGTCAGGTAAATGAACATCTGACTGCGTTAGCCAAGACAAGAACTTTCATGTGGGTCTAAAGCAAGGTCAGTTGACGAGATAAGCACGTTCACTCATGGACGACAGACAACTGAGACTGTCACGATTCGGAAACTCGTCGTTACAACTCAAACCTAAATAAACTTCGGAATTTGAACTCATACAGTAACTCCAATCTAAATATAAACGAATGACCAAATCACACTAAACTGACTAACGAACTAACTAACTAATTGTAAACTAACTTAATACTTCATAACATTTTGAAGAACACTGACCACAATTTTTACTGAGTTGTGAAATATTTGGTAAACAACGCACAATTAGATTAAAAGATGAATTGGTCACCTCGTAAATTTTGGCCTGCCTCCATTTTCAGTCATGCTATTGATTCCATGTTAGGTTTCAAGATTGCTACAAGGTCTTTTACTACAGACTGAGAAACAAAATACGAACCGAGTTAGAATTGAAGAATTATCAAAGCGAAGAAGGCGTAGAGTTGATCGAGAGGTAAGATTTTGTCAGCTCTACTAAAGGTGAATTCAGGATGATATACTATGTGGAAAGAGATGTAGTTAAAATACGATTGTGGCGCGTGAGCCAGGCGCTTACCTTGACTGTCCTTCGAGCTTTGAGCACTTATTATTGAAACTTCTTTGAAATATTGTTTTGATGCTCCAACCTGCGAAACCTGGGACGTTCTACTCCCTACTTTTCGTGGGAGTAGAACATCCCAGATAATTTATGTATTCCTATAAGTCAATAGCTTTTTCAGCCGCCAACAATATGCCACGGAGACAGCAACTCAAAGGTCCTGTGGTGTTTATCAATTCCAAATTGTAGCTTGTCTTTTGAAATCTGGGCTCATTCAGATATTCTATGATCCCAATGTAGTTTTGAGCAAAAGTGACTATGTTGGACTGGTCACACTTTTTACCGATTAAGAAAAATATGACAGATGAAGAAGTGTAAAGAGAAAGATCATTAACAGTCCTCTGCAATAGTATGTGGGCGTGCAAGGGTGCCGTTTTCATTCCAAGTGTGGTATTACCATACCTTTTATTTCATAGGCAAGGGCCCACGACCTATGTAAAAAGCTAAGAGTGAAAACTTGTAAACTGGGTGCCCTAACACTTCAGTAATCTTATGATGCTTAAAACAAAGTAATCTAGTAGACTTAAAAGCTACTGATAGAAGAGATTTTGCCCTTGAAATTTATTTCTTTTTGAAATGAATCAAGTCATCGAATTTTCCAGCCTAATAATGCTGTGAGCCGTAAGAAGATATGAGTCGGTTCACCTCTTCTGTAATGGTCTGCTTTTCAGAGATTTGCCCACGTAGACAAAGGGTCCTTACTCAAAACTATCTGCCCAATCACACTTAACTGATACTTTTTATTTATTGATAGAAACCAAACGGATGTTTACATGTTCTATTGCGTAGGAAGCTTTCTGTTATGACAACCAAAATGGTATACGTCAAAATAATCATCAAAGAAGGTAATGTTGACAAAGCTAACATTTTCTACCTCAAAATACATTCAGCTCTATACTACAGAGATAGGAAAATAACGACGGAATTTGGAGCTCTTATATGGAAAGGTCACAGAATCGGATATTGTAAAACACTAAATCGTACCACCTAAGTGATTCATAATGAGAAATGAATTTATAAATAAAGCATGGTATGGAACTCGAGAGGTTTCTTTTGACGACTTTGAATTGTTAGGAATGACGAATCTTTGCTCTGGCATCTTCCGAACGCAATCAGCTTATCATAATAAGCAAATATCAGTCCGAATAGCATAGTACACATGTGGGCTAATTATAAGAATCAACCCACTCTTTGCACGCATGAGATAGGTCGAGTTCCCATGATTTAGCAGTCATTTTTTCCCTAAGGAATATTCAATCCTCTATTCCTCTTCTCCGTAAGGACTAGATATTAAACAGTAGTAAAGGAAGTTTATCCCTTAGTTTTATTAGGATTCAGGACTCTGATTCTAACCCTTCCATTTTGGACGGAGCACTCCCGTTTTCGGAGATCGTTCCCGGTCTCCTGTTTTAACCACATAAAACAGGGGCAAGATTTTTCCCCTCTACTAACAGTATTTTTAGGATGGTCCTCTCATGCTCGTTTGTGTTTGCTCGGTGTTTCCCCTTTTGACATCTAAGGATGAGCCCGCGGTTTCCAGCGCGCAATAATGCTACGATACCACCTTAAAAGGGATTCTGGACAAACACACACCGCTTGTAATACAACGAGAACAATAGTAGAAAGACCACGCGTTTCATGGTTTACTAAAGAAATCAGGGTTTCAAAGCATAAAAGACGAAGAGCTGGGAAAAATGGAGAAGGACTAAGTCTGCAGTAGACCTAGCTAACTTTAAAAAGTAAAGGAACTCAACAACTGCATTAATGGATAAAGCACGAGCTGATTTCTTCACGGATTTCATTGCTGAAAATAGTCACGACCAGGGTAAATTATTTCGTGCTGCAAGTTCATTGCTGAAAAAGTCAACTTCTAATAGATTGCCAACTTCTATTGATGCGTCATGTTTTGTTAATGACTTAGGATCTTTCTTTCAAAGATATCCGATATCTGAAGTCGTCTTGATGCTGAAGAAGTCTCCGTTCAACCTAGACCTGCTCCTCCTCTTCTTCCACCTGATGTTACTATGAAGGAGTTTAAAGATCTCACAAAGGAGGATGTCAAAGCCCTCATACAACACTCACCCAGGAAATCTTGTCCATTGGACCCAATGCCATCAAAGCTAATTGCGAAATGTGATGAGCTTCTACCTGTAATAAAACTGTTAATTAACAAGTCCCTTAGGACTGGGGTTTTCCCTAGAGTATGGAAGGAGGCTCTTGTTACTCCGTTATTGAAGAAGCCTGGCGCCGACATCAACATATTTCGGAATTTCAGACCAATCAGTAACTTATCGTTTATGTCAAAGCTGGCTGAAAAAGCTGTTTTCAACCAAGTACAAAACCATCTTTGCGTCCATAACATCTATCCGGACCAGAAATCTGCTTACCGAAAGAATTACAGCCCAGAAACACTTCTATTGAAAGTGAAAAACGACATTCTTGTGAATATGAACAAACATGTGACCCTGTTAATACGACTAGACTTGAGTGCCGCATTTGGCACAATAGATCATAAAGTGTTAATTGATTGTCTTAACACAAGATGCGGAATCTCAGATGCCGCTCTACAGTGGTTTAAGTCGTACCTACAAAATAGATCTCAACGTGTTACTGTCAGGGGTAGGAGACGTTAATTTCCCACGCACGAGATTGCTGTGTGGTGGACGTCCTCCCCTGGGGTGAGATGGGTGGGTGTCACAGGGCCCCATTTAAACTAGCTAGCTATTAGCTAAACTGGACTGCCCTGTCTAAATATTGGTAAATATTCGTAAATTGTGCCGAATCACGATCATTTAGTTTGGAATTTGATTTGCCACAGGGGAGTTGTCTTGGCCCACTATTATTTACAATTTACGCTGGAGCTACTTGAGATCGTTAAACCACACCTACCGACCGTGTAATGTGCTACGCTGACGACACTCAATTATAGTTGTCGTTTAGTCCAAAGGAACAAAATGGCGATGTTGAAGCCATGGCGAACATGGAAAAATGCATTAATGATATCCACCGATTGGATGAAAGATGTCAAACTTAAATTGAATTATGATAAAACTGAGCTGATACTTTTTGGCACAAAACAACAACTGGCCAAAGTAAAGACTACGCACCTCAGTGTAGGAAAAGACCAGATTACACCAAGGAAAGTAGATAAGAACCTAGGGGTGTGGCTAGATCCATCACTAACAATGAACACTCATTGGAATAAGGAAATATTGGACACAAGAATCGATTGAAATTTTAATTCATCCATTAATTTATAGTCGTATCGACTACTGCAATAGTTTATATTCTGGGCTGCCATACTATCAAATAAATAAGCTACAAAGAGTGCAAAATGCAGCGGCAAGGTTGATATTCATGGCTAGTAAATGTTGTCACATTACTCCATTGCTTTTTAAACTTCACTGGCTGCCCATTCGTCAACGTATTTTATTTTAGATCCTTCTCATCACGTATAAGGCTTTTCATGGGCTTGCGCCTAATTATATACTAGAAGTAATTAAGTTAAAGACCTCCGGAAGGTATGTATTACGATCTTGTAATGATGATATGTTACTGCAATTACCAAAAAGGGAAGATGTACTCCACACTCGGTGACCGATCTTTTCAAACAGCCGCACCAAAACTTTGGAATATTGTTCCATATTATATTAGAAATTCAAAATCGTTGAATCTTTTTGAAAAATATTTGAAGACGTATTTATTTAAACAAGCTTTTAGTTGTTAAATATCGAATTACATTAGATTAGATTATATATATTTTTGTACTTAAAGTACACAATTTATGTATTTTTAGATATTTTATTGACATATGTTTAGCATATATATTATTTCATTATTAGACTTTTTCTTTTTGTCTTCGTTGTTTTTTTGTTAGATTTTTGTAACATTTTAGTTTCTACGCTCTTGAAAACGTATATTGATATTAGCGCAATATAAGTTAATATTTCTTAATCTGACAAGTTAAACAATTTCACTTATACTTCTTGGCACATTGTGCCCTACAACCAAGAGAGCCTTTTTTTACTGTTAAGGGGTATTTACGCCATTGGTTGACACGCAAGCTTGTAGATGTCAACAAATAATGATTTTTACACGTGAGGTCGAAAATTACCCAATGCGAAAACAATTGTTTGGAGTAAGATGTTTGTCGTCTTGTCACGAGCTTAGGACAATTGAGACCTATTGGACCTCGTGATGGCCTTGCTTTCCGTTCAGTCTCTGTGGCTCATTGGTAGAGTGTTAGAGCGCGAAGTTTCTATCCCTAGCCAGTCAAAAAAGGTAAAAATAGGATAAAAGTTCTAGGTGTTACCCCATTTTCCACAAAAATAAAATGTGTATACCAACTGGATCTTTTAAGTATCAGAATTCTCTTGAAAGGATATATTTGTCGTGTTAAAGCTCTTTACGTAGAACTCATGTTTTGGCAACCTCGGCGGAATTCCTCATCAGAGTCAAGTGATTCCTTCTCAGGATTACTGTAGCCCGGACGACCGTTGATCAAGTGTTACTCATTGGTTGAAACAATTTATTAGAAAATTTGAGATCTCATTTATAATGGCCAAATACATGTCTCCTAATTAAATAGCTCCACATTTAGTGACTTGTCTAAAATTACGCCTTTTACTTCAAATCAACTTTTTCTTCTCTTGTATAAAAGACATGATATTCATTTACGCCTCAATAAAGTGTCTAAGTCGACTATTTTTTTAATTTTCTATCTGTGGTCCAAGGCTCAACCGCCTCTTTCCTTGCCAATGCCGTTTGCCTTTCTGGTCGATCATTTGTCTGAGCCAAGTCTTAGAGTCGAAATGTTCGTTTCGAAAGCTCTTAGAAAATACCACCGATCTGATTTTCATTTCTGATGTTGTTGGAGCGCGGTTAGCATCCTTAGGATCTAAAATTCCCCAGTGAATCTTTCCTATTCCGTTATATCCATAAACTCCGTTTAGATTTGAAAGAAAATAACAGTCTTTGAACCACCAACTCTCCCTTCCTTTTTTAGTGCAGTGATGATGCTTTCGATCCCAGGTGCTAAACTTAGAGTCGTCATGAGCACTGAGAGAATCCTCGACAGTCGCTTCTGTTAAGAAAGTAAGATCCACCAATAAATTCTTTGAACCTCAGCTGAGTTGTTATCACGATAAAAATATAGAAAAAACTAATGTACTTGTTTTTGTTGACTTACTTGTAAGATTGCCAATGTTCAGCCTGTACTTTGCTGTTTCGTTTCCAATTCCAAACCACTCATATTCGGTGTAAACATTTTTGGTAGAATTTAACCCTAGATCTACTCGAAGCGTGTTGTTTTTCTTCTCTCGAGTCAAGCGGTGGATCTTATCGAGTCCGAGCCAAAATTCGCCTGCCAGGAAACTTCCAAAACCACGTTTATAGTCAGCCCAAGTGCGATGGAAATTAACAGAACCATCTACTCTTCTCTGGAACACTGTCCAGCCCCCACCGTCTGTCGTCTGGTCACAATATACATCAAAGGCATCTGAATGATCAGGTTTGATTGTATAAACACCACTGATTGTCTGGCCAGACTCGTGCAGCTCAGCACAGTTCTTGACTGTGTCGAAGACACAAAAGTTTTGTCAATTAATTTGCACGTAAGTAAACAGGATGAGATAATTTCAATACTATAATCGTATTCGGCGAAACTAAATGAAAGAGAGAAAGAAAACCATGTGCACAAAACTTACATCTGTTTCGCTAATGGCTATGTTTGGTTGACCTTGAGAATCTAATACCTTTGACAACGGATTGGCATTTTAATGATCTGTTCGATACAAGTGGGCAGGCTTTTAAACAGCGCTTGTTGCAGTTGAGATTTTGAGACAACTTCCTCTCAGCTCACTTCAGAAGTGTCTCGGTTAGAGAACATTAGGTTCGCCGTTTAAACAGAAAGAATCAGCTCTGTGAGGCACTTTAGTGTTCACCCTATTGTACCCGGTTAAGAGATTAAGCTACGTTGTTTCCTCCAACAGTATTCAAAGAACAGACTTATGCGTATCCACCCATCCTTTACTTTAGCCGTATTCGCAGCGAGAAATCTACCACAAACGTGATATGCTTTGCGTATTTCTCGCACACTACACAGTCTGCAGTTAACTAAACTAATACAAAGAAAATGATCATGAAAGAGTGATAATTTAGCTTTTCATCATAATGGTGTAGGAGGGTAATCTTACTCACATCTAATAGGGACTCCATGCGCTGAAGATAAGATTGGAATCGTAAACAGTATTGCCCCAAACAGCAAAGTAGAATGTCTGGAAACAAAAGTCATCTTGTTGGTAGTTAGTAAGATCTTGAACTCCATGCGATAGGGTTGGTAAGATGTGATCAAAGCGACTTATCTTACAAACAAAGCTGGAAGAATCACTAGTAGCAGTGTTTTGAACACTCTGGAGCTTCTGCAATTCAATGGCAAGTAGACTGTAAAAAATGCTATTGTAGTCTAAGCGGGATGTAACGTAGGCATTGACCAAAGTTTGAGTATCGTCGAGACTCGGAAATATCCCGATTCTTCTCGGATATTATGTAGAAGAAAGAAAGAAGATTTGCACGTTTATTAATACGGGTTTCCATGTTGAGTTGATTATCAAGCCGACATCCTAGATTCCTGACTACAGAGGAAGACGGGAAGGACCTACTCCCTACATACAGCGAGTCAATGTCAACTTTCGACAACTATTGCCTAGTTCCTATCACAATGAAATCCGTTTTGTTATCGTTAAGCTGCAGCCGATCCGTTGACATCTAAAAGAGCACTTAAAGAGCAGTC
>NC_142519.1:6930000-6942500 GCF_964205215.1 Stylophora pistillata
TCTAGGACCTTTGCTTTTTGTTCTATACATAAATGATCTTCCTAATTGCCTGTCTAATTCAGTTGCACGTATGTATGCCGACGATACTCACCTGACCTTTGCCAGTAACAACATAGAAATGATCAATGATGTTATGAATCACGACCTATCCAATGTTAACACATGGCTCACTGCAAACAAATTGACTCTAAATTCATCTAAAACTGAATTCATGTTAATTGGATCGCGGCAAAGGATAGGTACCTACGATACTTCCCCTAAACTAATCATAGGTGGTGACATAATTAAACAAGTTAGCTCAGTCAAATCTCTGGGTGTACATATAGACGAAAACCTTTCATGGAATATGCACATTGAAAAAATAGCCAAGAAAATCGCATCGGGCATTGGAGCAATTAAACGTTGTAGGCCTTTTGTTAATCGAACCACGCTTGAGTCCGTTTTCAATGTCTTAGTTCAACCGTACTTTAATTACTGCAGCGAGGTCTGGGGGAATTGTAACAAGGGTCTTTCGAATAAGCTCCAAAAGTTGCAAAACCGGGCTGCCCGTATTCTGACCTTCTCCAGTTATGACACAAGCGCTGATCCTCTTTTTGTGCAACTTAACTGGAGACGGTTAGATACTCAGCGACAAATACAAGTGGCCACCATGGTCTATAAATCTATACATGGTCTTGCGCCCGACTATCTTGGTTCTCTTTTCACTAAATATGATCCTCCATATAATCTAAGGAACTCTGAAAACAAACTAGCTGTTCCATTGCCCCGCACCAATTTCCTGAAAAATAGCTTTAGCTATAACGGTGCGGTTATCTGGAATAGCTTGTCCCCTGAATTGCGGCAAGCAAAATCACTTCAATCCTTCCGAAATGGTTGTCGCAATTTCTTCGTCTGAATCGACAAAACACACACGGCATCTATGTAAAGCAGAATTTCTTTATTTTTTTCTATTTCACTTTTAAATTTTAGATCATGTTTATATAGATTAAAATAGATTGTAACTGTAATAATAGATTGTAATAATATTATCATTTTATCTGATAGATTTACCGTGTCTAAATAAAAATAAAGTTCAAGTTCAAGTTCAAGTTTTAAGAATTAACCCACTCTTTGCCCGCATGAGGTAGGGCTCCCATTGTAGGCGCTAAAACACTTTAAATCCGTCAGGGACACAAATAAGTTGTGAACGCGTACCAATCTTCTTTTATTTCACGGTGATTTACAGGAAGGATTATACGGTTCCTAAGAGGTAAAAGGAATTTGAAACAAACGATGCAATGGAGAAAGGAAACGCCTAATTAAAAACGAACCAAACAATTGGAATGGTACTTACAAAACACGTTTTGCCCCGATAAAACGTAGAACACACTAAGAAACTTGAACTAACTCGTCTTACTCAAGGTCGTCACTCAAAATTGCGACCATAACACGTGTCGCTTAGTTGCGGCGGGCTGGGCTCTAAACTAGCGCGTGAAAACTGCCAGGCGCAACGACAAACTTGAGCTTACACCCATGATTTAGCAGACATTTTTCCTCAAGAAATATTAAATCCTCTATTCCTCTTTTCCGTATGGACTAGAAATAAAACAGTCGAGAAGGACTTTTATCCCTTACTTTTATTAGGACTCAGGACACGGATTTCAAACCTTCTTCTTTGGACGGAACCCTTAAGTTTTCGGAGATCGTTTCCAGCTTCCGTGCGGATCGTAAATGTTTATCGTTTTTCTTTCAAAAAGTTGTGTTTCAATGAATATCCCATTCAATTAATCTTTTTCACTAACACGAAATATTCCATCTAGGCGATGGATGTGAAAAGCCATATTTAGGCTCCCACGCGAAACGCTAAGGGTGTGCCTTCGAAAATTGGCTGAGTCTCAATAAAAGCACTCTAAGAAAAAAATTGCTTGACTCCTTTTTGTCTTATCATCGTTGCTATAGTCACCCTGCTTGTATTCGGTGTCCCAACACGTGCGTCGATTTTCTCCGCTCTTTAATCTTGCATTCAATTGAAACAGATTTCACATTACTTTTGCCTGTTATTTGATAACTGTAAACCCGTCGATCCTTTTCTTTTGCAAATTTGCGTTTTAATAGACATCCCATCCAATTTATCCGAAGCGACAGATTCTTGGGCATATAATATTGATAACGAGGAAATCAATGGAGTCATTTTTCTAGATTTGAAAAAAGCTTTTGACACTGTTGATCATCAGATCCTTCTATCGAAGCTAAACTATTATGGTATACATGGCAAATCTTTCAGATGGTCTCAGTCATATTTGGAAACCGAACGCAAAAATGCTCTGTGAACGGGTCGCTTTCCAATGACTACTCATTGACTTGCGGCGTCCCTAAAGGGACCATCCTCGGTCCATCATTGCTCTTACTATATATCAACGATCTTCCAAATTGCTTATCAAATTGTAAACCGAGAATGTATGCCGTTGACACGCACCTCACATATGCGGGAAGCAATCTTGAGAACGTTCAGTTTTGTCTAAATGAAGACCTAGAAAACGTCTTCAACTGCTACAAGCGAACAAACCCAAATTGAACTTGACCAAAACCGAATTCATGCTAATAGGGTCGAGGCAGAAACTGAATACTCTCACAGCTTCACCAACAATTAGAATGAACAATACTCAAGTGAGCCAGGTTACAGCTACAAAATCGCTTGGTGTAATAATGGACCATAAACTCGATTGGAATAGTCACATCTAAAAACTAACGAAAAAGTTTGCCTCTGGTATCGGGGCCCTAAAGCGAATTAGGCACCTGATCCCAGCATCAACCTTACATTTCATCTACCAAGCTTTAGAAAAACCTCACTTTGATTACCGTGACATTGTTTGGGGTAGCTGTGGGAAAACGCTACGAGACAAACTGCAGAAATTGCAGAATAGAGCAGCCCGTGTGTTGACCTTCTCTAACTATGATGCTGATGCAACTGAGCTACTCGAGCTTTTAGGGTGGAAAAATCTTGCACGCCAGCAGGAAATCCATAAAGCCACCATGATGTTTAGATGTCTGCACGGGCTAGCTCCAGGGTATCTATATTCAAAGTTTACGTGGCGTTACTCTGCTTGTAACCTCAGGGACTCTGAAATTAAGCTGAATGTTCCACTACCGCGCACTAATTATTACAGAAAAAGCTTTAGCTACAATGGCGCCACATTATGGAACAGTCTACCACGCGATATAAGGAACACAGAGTCTCTGGGGTTATTTAAACGTAAGATCAATGACATTCTTTAAGTCTAACGCACGGCATTCGCGGAAAACAGCTTTAGAGTTATAGTATGTAGTTTGAATTTTAAATATCCCAGCGTATGTGATATGCATTTTTATGGTTGATGAATTGATCGTGTTTAAATAAAAATTACATTACATTACATTACATTTCATCCATCGCTACTCTTTGAATATGCTAGAAGTTGCAATTCATAACAAATTAATGGTGAAAAATTTTCTTTCACAGTAAGATTTTTCATGAATACAGCCTTATCGCATCCAAGATCCCGCTAAGAACAGATATCTTACAGCTATTCCTCGAGAGCCTACTAAATCATATACCGATTGCTCGGAGTTTGCCGTTCCCAAGTGTATGTTCATCAATATTTGCAGTCTCGCAAAAACTAAGAACAGAGTGCGTGCGGCGGTTGGACTTGAGGCTGACTTGCGATCTAAAGATATTGATGTTTGTGTCGTATCGGAAACACACCTCAAACCGGCACAACCGGATGCGATTGTAAATATTGAGAACTATTCCATCTTTCGTAGAGACAGAAATTGGAATGGCAGAGATATGCGCAAGAAGGGTGGGATTGCTATATACATCAGGAACAATCTTGCAGTAGAGGATGTTTACCGCTCTAGTCTTTATGAATTAATTTGTATAACTCTGCGACTTCCCAAGGGACATCGATTTGTAATATGTGGAGTTTATCATCCTCCAAAATTTAATTATGCAGAGATCGATCTAATGAATCATCTTGTAAATACCGTGGATAATATACTAGACAAACATCCACAAACAGTTGTGTTGTGCGGTGGCGATGTCAACAAACTGGATATCAAACGCTTCGAAGAAATGTCTGGTTGGAATGCTCTGGTTAATTTCCCCACCAGAGGGAATTCTTGTTTGGACAACTGTTTCACGAACCGCACGGATCTCTTTTCAAAGTGCTATCCCTTTCACATGCTCTCCAAGACGGATCACATGGGAGTTATTTTACCACCCGGTATAAAGCGTCCACCTATCCGCCGTAAAGTATACGTGCGTGACCAAAGGGCTCATAGAAAGCGTGATCTGTATATCGCGTTAGCGAAGGAAAACTGGGATGATATGATACAGGAAACTGATGTCGATGAAGTGGTTGGTAGGCTCGAAAATACCATCCTAGGGCACCTGGATAGCTGCATGCCTCTGAAAACGGTGCGCATGTCTTCAAGAGACCCGGGCTGGATGACTCCGCTCGTTCGATCGATGATACGAGCCAAATCACGCATATCACTCAGTAATCAAGACCGTCTTAAAGTTATGAATAAAAGGATCTCTGAAGTGATTTTCAGAAACAGAAGGGACTTTATCGCCTCTATTGGAACTCGGGATTGGTGGAAAAAAGTGGATAAAACATCTCAGCGCCGCAAGCCGGTGATTTCTCTATCTCTTGGCCACTACGAACTCAACGCGTTAAATGACTACTTTGGTGACCTATGTACTGACCACGCCTACAGAAAGCCAACACCTCTGGAGATTAGTGAAGATCAGGAAGTCCCAGAAATCTCAGAGCGACAAGTCCTGAATTCTCTTATGCGTATAAAGAAAACAGCAACCGGACCAGATGGCATCCCGTATACTATATGGAAAGACCACGCCGAGCTATTCGTTCCAGTGATCACCAGGATTTGGAATCTGTCTCTTAGAACACACGCCTGGCCTGTCTCTTGGAAAAAGTCAGACCTGTACCCCTTGCCGAAGGTTGATATACCTAAGGGAATATCAGATTTCCGCGGAATAAATGTGACACCTGTCATCGCAAGGTGCTTTGAGAAAGCTGTCTTAGGAACACACGCAAGGGAGACCTTCGATGAACATTCTGGGATCTCACAGTTTGCATACATAGAGGGAGGGAGCTGTACCAATGCTCTACTGACTATCCAACATACTGTCAATCAATATCTTGATATCCCAGAGTGCAAAGCGGTACGCCTATTCGCTATGGATTTCAGCAAGGCTTTTGATAGTGTGAAACACGATCTCCTCTCACACAAATTGAAGCAACTCCCCCTAAATCCTTTTATAGTTAACTGGTATCTAAGCTTTTTGGAAGACAGGCAGCAGAGAGTCATTAGAAATGGGTTTATTGGAAAATGGAAAAGTGTCAACAAAGGTACCACCCAAGGAAGTGTCAGCGGGCCGCACTTGTTCAATGTCTTTCTCAGTGATTTAGAGATACACTTGGACAATAAGAGCGTGCTGGTAAAATATGCAGATGATACAACCATTATCTCGCCTGTGATAGGTGATAATGACAATTCTATCGCACTGATTAATCAGTTTTCCCAGTGGTCTAGAAGTAATGGTATGTGTAGCAATCCATCTAAGTGCAAGGAAATCATTTTCCGCAAGAAAGGTTGTACAATAGAGTTTCCGATGGTGTCTGGAATACCACAGACAAAAGAGCTTACTATTTTAGGGGTAACATTTCAGGAAGACAGTAGGTTCATAACACATATTCGGGAAAAACTAATCAAAGCAAACAAGTGCCTGTTCATTTTAAGATCTTTAAGGAAAGAAGGGTACAATCAGGCCGAAATAGACCATCTGTTTCTAAATCTGGTTCTACCAAATATATTATACGGGCTGTCCGTATTTGGCGCTGTAAATTCCGAATTAACAACAATCCAATGTTTCTTAGATCGATGTTATAAGCGCAAGTATACATCCGACCACATTAATGTTTATGAATTGTTAGTTCAACAGGACACACGTATCTTCAAGAATGTTTTTAATAACACAATACACCCTTTAAGAGCTATAATGCCAAAAAAGAAATCAACCAAGTACAATCTGAGGAAAGAGACAAGTCACCATCCTAAAATAAACACTGATAGGTTCAAAAACACGTTTGTTAATCGCTTAATTTTTAAACATAATCTAGTCTTATAATTTTTATCTTGATTTTCTCTGTAATTTATATATATACCTTCTTTTAATGTTGTAACATAGGATATGTGATTATTTATCTTATGACTTAATAAAGATTCAATTCAATTCAATGAAGGTGGGAAAGAAAATGATTTCATTCTCGCCGACCGTCCAGCCCAAAGGGCTTCGAAAACACAATTCTTAGTATAAATGTTTTGGTCCAACTCGCACAGTGCTTTTTGCTAGAACGAGAAATATAGTTGTTGTTTATGCAGTGCGCACGGGATTTTTTTCTGTTACAAAGAGAAACACACTTGTTCAGTTTGTGCCCTTCGCGCGGTGCTCTTCAGTACAACAAAGGATACTCTTGTTATTTGTGCACTTCAAGCGGGGCTTTTAGAACGAGGAATACTTTTGTTGTTTGTGCGCTTCGCGTGGTGCTCTTCAGCACAACAAAGGATACTCTTGTTATTTGTGGACTTTAAGCGGCGCTTTTAGAACGAGGAATACTTTTGTTCTCTGTGCGCTTCACGCGGTACTCTTCTGTACAACAAAGGATACTCTTGTTATTTGTGGACTTTAAGCGGCGCTTTTAGAACGAGGAATACTTTTGTTCTCTGTGCGCTTCACGCGGTACTCTTCTGTACAACAAAGGATACTCTTGTTATTTGTGAACTTCAAGCGGCGCTTTTAGAACGAGGAATACTTTTGTTCTCTGTGCGTTTCACGCGGTACTCTTCTGTACAACAAAGGATACTCTTGTTATTTGTGCACTTCAAGCGGTGCTTTAAGAGCGAGGATTGCTTTTGTTTTTTGTGCGTTTTACGCGGTTCTCTTCAGTACAACAGAAAATACCGGTACTCTTGTTATTTGTGCACTTCAAGCGGGGCCTTTAGAAGCACGAATACTTTTGTTGTTTGTGCGTTTCGTACGGTGCTCCTCAGTACAACAAATATTACTCTTTTTGATTATGAGAGCTATGTTTGCAGTAGTGAACATTACTCAAGCAGTAGGGAAAACAAGGCCTGAAAAACAATTCAGGCCTGTTCGGGATTGGAACTCATGACCTTCGCGATACCGGTGCAGTGCTCTCCAACTGAGTTAATAAGCCACGTGAGAGCTGGGGCCCGTTTCTCGAAAGTCCCGGTAACTTGACGAGCTCGAAGCAATGTTTTAAAATCAAAATTTTGAGATTAGAGAAGTAGGTTCTGGCACTCTAACAAGTCCATTTTGTTTATTTTACTGATAGTTTTACTGCAGGATAATCAAAACTTTCGAAACTTCCATCTTGAAGGAAAACAGAACAACTTTACGGGCCCCTTAAGTTGCCAGAGCCTTCGAGAAACGACCCCTGGTCATTATGTTGGTTCGTAATAAACTCGTGAGGTAATGAGCCAACGTCTGTGAATGTATGGAAATCATGTGTGTGAATTGAGAGCAATCGTCGTAGAAATGAACATTACTTAAGCAGTAGTAAAAATGAGGCCTGAAAAAAGTTCAGGCCTTTAGGGGATTCGAACCCCTGACCAGTACGACATCGGTGCAGTGCACGTGCTCTACCAACCGAGCAAACAAGCCAACTAGGAGCTGGTAATTACGTTGGTTAGGAATAAACCCATGAGGTGATAAGTCAACCTTTGTGGATATATGAAAATCATATAAGCAAACTACGGTCAAAGGAAAGGATTACTCTTTATATTTGTGCACTGCAAGCGGTGCTTTTAGAACAAGGAATACTTTTGTTGTTTATGCACTTTGGGCGGTGCTCTTCAGTACAGCAGAGATTACCCTTGTTATTTGTACACTTCAAGCGGTGCTTTTCGAACTAGGAATAGTAGTACGAGGATCTCCTTGTTTGTACTCTTATTGCGGGGCTTTAGGAAAGAAGAATACCCTTTTTGTTTGAGTATTCTTCGAGGTATTTTAACCGCGAGGAATACTCTTGTTATTAATGCAGTTTTTGCAGGACCCACTCAAATCGAAGAGTCGACTCACTAAAGCATGGCAAAAGAGACAAGTCAGATTCATGGATAGGCTGGAAAACTTTATGACTCGTGAATACATTGGACGACCGTACGAGTCGTGCGACTCGTGAATACATTAGACGATCCTTTACAAGCTAGCGCTGTGGTATTGAACCTGCATGTCCCACTTCTTTAATTGTTTCTTATTGTCTGAAATTTCCAAGCCTCATATTCGGAGTTCAAAGATCTTGCATAAATTCTTAAATGTTCTTTCTTTCCCTGTACGCCTCTCAGTGTTGGCAATAATTTATTTTGATGCTGTTTCCATCTCACATGAACGAAAGATCGGCAGAGCTTATAATGTGCATGTTGTAAAAGTTATGCATAGCGTGACAAAGCGTGACAAACAATTCTAAAGTAAGCTTTGATTACATAATTACAACAGGAAATATGATTTATGTGTAACCCTTTGTTAGAGTATTCGTGAAAATATTCCTACTACGTGTCGCAGAGAATATGGAAACGTGTCCCGTCTAAAAACACGTAGGAACACTAGTTCCACAGGATCTACGAAAGTGTCCTCCCATATCTGTGAAATTGCGGATACGTGGTAATTAAGTTGTATATTCCAGGGGAAACTCGTATTATCTTCTGTATTTTGTATCACGTATGATTTAGCTACCATTATGTATATAAGAACCTTGATTCAAGCAATAAAGTAGATTGTAAAACAGTTGAGTGTCCTGCACCCCGTGTGCGAGCTCGCGTTAAACCCAACGCTTGCCTAAGCATCGAAACAGCTCGACGCTAACCGACCCTCCGCGGAAATTATACTACATACACATTCTTGTTAACTGAATAATGAAATTATGTCAAGAGCCATAACTTACATATTGTTCGGAAAATGAACTCACGCTCCGCTCTCTCTTCTCGAGGCAGCGGCGAAAATAAAGCCCAACTACATAGATAAATTAATTCAATAAATTAGTAGAATGAAAAGCGTTCGTTGATACGTGAAAAAGATCCGAAGGTTCACAAAGAAAGGAGCGATGATCTGGGCGATTATCTTAGTGCAAATGATCATTTTGCTTCGGTGGGCAAGTGAGACGTGGACGTTTTGTTTTTTAATTTGTTTGTGTATTTTTTAGGAAGAAATAATATTTTTTGGCTGTAAATTGCCGCTACGCAATCAAATCAAATTATAGTTAGAGACTTAACCCTTCAGTTGTGACGTCACTACGGTCTTTGTAGCCATTGGGTAAATATTTAGCAACTAAAATTAGATACTATTCGCCTTGGTAATGACGCTCGTACGTTGCAAAACTCGTTACGACGGCTAGTTTGTCTTTTTGTTTGTTGCTTTTTTTAAAGCCCCGTGTGCTTGACTTTTCACGCGAGAGGATCTTCTAAATGACCGACAATGCTCTATTTCTCGATTATGGTCTAGGTTTCAAACGCCAAGTGCTGTGTGCGGGATGAGGTTGCGATAACTTTTTCTCGGAATTGATGTTTTATCCTGCTTAAGAATTTTCAATGAAACAATATGCTTTAGCACATCACCCACGCGAGTAGGTGTGTGGTACTGAAAACTTCCTAATGTGTTTCTGATCCGAGCCTTGATAAAAAAAAAAAAAAAAAAAAAATAGCTTTCAAGGAAATAGCAGAAAGGGTGAGGGTGATCCCTTAAATATAAATACCGGTGTTTCTTCACCCTGTCACTGTTACATATTACAACCGTTAAAGCGAGAGAGAGCTTCTTCTTATAAGATGACTTCTGTTTCCAGACATTTTGCTTTGCTGTTTGGGGCAATACTGTTTGCAATTCCAATCTTATCTTCAGCGCATGGAGTCTCGATTAGATGTAAGTAAGATTACCTTCCCACACCATTATGATAAAGAGCTAAATTATCACTCGTTTCATTCTCTTTGTATCATTTTAGTTAACTGCAGGCTGTGTAGTGTGTGAAAAATACGCAAAGCGCGTATCATTCTTGTAGCTGAATACGGCTAAAGTAAAGTTTACTCGAAAGACGATCGTCAGCCGAAGATGGGGTGGACTCACATAAGTCTGTTCTTTAAAATACTATTGGAGAAAACACCTTAGCGGCATAACTCTTAGCCGGGTACAAGAGGGGTAACACTGAAGTGCCTTGCAGAGCTAATTCTTCCTGTTTAAACAGCTAACCTAATGTTCTTTTACACTTCTGAAGTGAGAGGAAGTTGTCTCAAAATCTCAACTGTAACATGTGCTGTCTAAAAGCTTGCCCACTTGTATCGAATTTTTAAAATGCCAACCCGTTGTCGAAGGTATTGGATTCTCAAGGTCAACCAAACATAGCCATCAGCGAAACAAATGTAAGTCTTGCGCACATGGTTTATTTTTCTCTTTCATTTTGTTTCGCCGAATACTGTTATTGTATTAAAAATTATCTCATTCTGTTTACTTGCGTGCAAATTAATTGAGAAAACTGTCTTTGTTCTCGACATAGTCAAGAATTGTGCTGAGTTGCACGAGTCTGGCCAGACAATCAGTGGTGTTTATACAATCAAACCTGATCATTCAGATGCCTTTGATGTATATTGTGACCAGACAACAGACGGTGGGGGCTGGACCGTGTTCCAGAGAAGAATAGATGGTTCTGTTGATTTCAACCGCACTTGGGCTGACTACAAGAATGGTTTTGGAAATTTCCTGGCAGGTGAATTTTGGCTCGGACTGGATAAGATCCACCGCTTGACTCGAGAGAAGAAAAACAACACGCTTCGAGTAGATCTGGGGATAAATTCTGCCAAAGTTGTTTACACCGAATATGAGTGGTTTGGAATTGGGAACGAAACAGCTAAATACAGGCTGAACGTTGGCAATCTTACAAGTAAGTAAAAAAAAAAACAAGTAGAATAGATTTTTCTATATTTTTATCGTGATAACAACTCAGCTGAGGTTCGAAGAATTTATTACTGGATCTTACTTCCTTAACAGAAGCGACTGTGAACGATTCTCTTAGTGCTCATAACAGCTCTAGGTTTTGCACCTGGGATCGAAAGCACCATCACTGCACTGGAAAAGGAAGGGAGAGCTGGTGGTTCAACGACATTTTTCTTTCAAATCTAAATGGACTTTATGGATATAACGGAGAAGGAAAGAATCACTGGGGACTTTTAGATCCTAATGATGCTAACTGCGCTCCCAAAACATCAGAAATGAAAATCAGACCGGTGGTATTTTCGAATTGTCAGAGGTTTTCGAATAAACATTTCGACTCAAGACTTTGCTCAGACACATGATTGACCAGAAAGGCAAACGTCATTGGCGAGGAACGAGGCGGTTAAGACTAGGACCAAAGATAGAAAGTTAAAAAAATGGTCGACTTAGACACTTGATTGAGGCATAAGTGAATAGCATGCCTTTTATACAGAAAAAAAGTGATTCGAAGTAAAGGTGGGGCGGGGAGGCGCTGAAACATGATCTTCGCCTTGAACGTCGAAGAAAAGGTGTAGTTTTAGACAATTCAATAAGTGTGGAGTAATTTACTCAGGAGAGCTATATTTGACCATTATACATGAGATTTCAAGTTTTGTAATAAATTGTTTAAACCCAAGAGTAACATTTGATCGTGAACACTGATTGTCCGGGTTAGGGTAATCCTGAGAGGGACTGTTACCTCTGGTTGCCATCAGAATCACTTGACTCTGATGATGAATTCCGCCAAGGTTGCCGAAACGTGAGCTCTATGTAAGGAACTTTAATACGAAAAATGTATCCTTTCATAAGACTTCTGATACTTAAGTTCTAATTATGATAATCAACAATAATAATAATAATAATAATAATAATAATAATAAGATTTAATATTTACATAGCGCAAATTAGCATACAGGAGGATATGATCAAATGCGCTTCACATGATAAAATTGAATACGGAATTGCTGTTTGCTATTTACAATTTTGAATTTACAATAAAATGCGAAGATGTATACAATACGAAATACAAAAAAGAAATTGTAAATTAAACACCAAACTTTTTGTAAGATCTTTTCTCTCTATGACTGAGCATCCGAAATGGGATAACACCGTGAAGTTTTAACCTATTTTTTTTTCTTTGGATTGGCTAGGAATAGGAACTCCGCGCTCTAACACTCTACCAGTGAGCCGCATAGACTCAACGGTGAGCAAAGCCATCACGAGGTCCAATGATTCCCAATTGCCCTACGCTCGTGATAAGATGACAAACATCTTTCTCCAAACAATCTTCCAAACAATGAGTGAAAAGATGTAACTTGGCAAATGCTAAACGAAACTCTCCTCCCGAATGAAGTGAGAAAAGCGGAAATGAAGCGAACCCGATGAGCTGTCGATCGTATCTAATTCACAAGTTAATTCCAGT
>NC_142519.1:6947500-6970000 GCF_964205215.1 Stylophora pistillata
AAGGAGAGGGGAGTTTTTCATCTATTATTGGTACCGAGTCATAGTTTGTTGCCAAATGATCACCCATTGGGAGTTGTCAGAAATCAGTAGATTAAAGCAATATTATTGTTCAGTAGTTCATATCGTTTTTAATTGAAAAATCTCTGTATATTGAATATTTTTGATGGCCGCAACAAGTGAAGCAGTGCTAGTTACAGTTTTAGTATATTCAATTGGAGGTATTTGACTTTCATTAAATATCAAGAGGGAATACACATATTTTGACCTTTTTGGGGGTTTAAAATGATACATGTCATACAAAAAACTGAAAACCACTTAAAAAACCCTGTACATTCACTATTACTTCTTACAAGATTTTCGAGGATTGATTTGCCGTCAACTGAATCAGACAATATTCCTTCACTGTGATCACTTTTAAGATCTGAACTTACTTCCGTTTGACAAACATCAACAGTTTTTGGCAAATCATCTGACGGTAAATTCTTCTTTAAAGATGAATTTTCATTTAATCTTTTGCCATACTGCAATAAAATAACATTAGATGAGATGTTTGAATTCCAATAACTACATGATTTTATTACAGAGTAGCAGAGTGAATAGGTGTGGTCAGCGGATCTTGGTCAAGAGGGTTGTGATTTTCGAGCTCTGCTAAGTTTCTTTATATTCTTTGGTTTTTTCTTATTTTTGTATTCTATTTTTATTGTGTGCCCTTTCATATAACCACTGTGCAATGCCTGGGTCATTTGCGGCTTTGAAGAAGGAGAATAACATACTTAAAGCGCAACTATCATCAATGTCGGACGAGGTAGCTAGATTGAAGGAGTTGATACAGCGACATAGCGGCAGAAGCGAAGAAGTTCTGCCCAGCGAAGAAGGTGCCCAATGTGTAGAGTTCTTGAGCAAGAAATACGACGACTTCCATCTCTTTAGCGGCATGGCCAAGGACGAACTCCAGCGACTAAGCACCAAACTCGAAGAGCTGAAAGCCAAGGTTGATATTATTGGAAATGCTATTGACGAAATTCAAGAATATAGTTTCCAGTACGTATAATGTAAAAATTGTGGGAGTGCCTGAGAGGCTGCAAGATGAATCCGCAGCCTCGATAAGCAAGCTTTGCCTAAACATTTTTAAAGAAACGGGAACTGATGTATCGATGTATGACATTGACACCGCCCATCGTGTTCCCAGCCGGAATAATAATGGGAAGCCAAAGCCGATAGTTTGTAGATTTGTCAGGCGTTTAGCCAAAGAAAGCGTCATGAATCATCGTAAAGATGCATGCAAATTGGACCCGGCCTCCGTTGGACTCCCTGAGGATGCCTCGTTAAGCGCGGTTAGAATTTTTGATCATTTGTCACCCCGAATGCAAACAGTCCTGTTCGAGGCGAAGAAGTTTAAAGAACAGCATTATTACAAGTACTGTTGGTCAAAGGGCTCCTTTGTTTATTTACGGAAAGATGCTACGTCTCGAGCCACAGGCAGCCCAAGCTCACTACTAGAAAAGCGGACGTGACTCTTACCGTGTTGCGCAACGTTTTATATTTATAAAGGTTTGTATGGGATGTTATCGGTTTGCCTTAAAAGAGAGAAAAAAATGTCTTGTTTTGAAATAACTGGGCTTACCTTATTGCTGTGTTGTTTTCTTTGTTGATTCCGAGCGTCTCAGGCCATTTTGAAGCGTTTTCGGCGAGTTAGCGCTATGTTGGTGTTCAACTGCTAAAAGAAAGACAAGGCCGGAAACCTATTTTAGAAGTGTCCGTCGCCCGAAGCGAATAATTCCGCCAAAAAATTACCACCAGTCTCCATTCCTCCAGAAAATCAAAGCAGAGATGTTGCAGTTTCATTTCCATTCACTCGATTCCCAATTCCTCCCACAGATCTTTTGTGGGAGGAATCAACATCGAATGGAAATGTGTGATCAAAACAATGCGGTCTTGACAAAACCTCTCGAGGGGACCAGGGGAGCTAACTGGTTTGTTTGTCGACTGCAGGTCGCTGGCTACCCTCGCCGGGCTTATTTTTGTTACCCAACATACTGTGCGATCGGCCAATGGGCCCGCAAATGTTTCAAGCAGCCAAATTCGAAATTGGAAAGCCGATCGATCTGGAGATAAAAGCATCGCTAGTGAAAGATCTGTCGGAGAAATTGGGAATCGAGTGAATGGAAATGAAACTGCAACATCTCTGCTTTGATTTTCTGGAGGAATCGAGACCTCTTAAGCTTTCAGAACATATTTTAATTTAGTGGTTTCAGTTTTAAAGAATCTGTGTAGAGATTTTCATGACCGCGAAACTTGAAAACTTCCACCCAATGTTTTCAAATTTGAACCCATCTTTATCTTTTCAACACAGAAACTGTGACTCCAGAGTACTGTATGTTAGTCAAGCTTGAATTCATGAATAAAATAGATATAAAATAGGACAGGTTGTTACACTTCACACCTAGTTGCTGTTTCAAATATTGTGGGTTTGGGATACTTTGAAGAAAATAGAATTAAAATAGACTATTTAATACCTATTTTGCAATGGATTAGAATCCACCTCAAAAATAGAAATGAAACAGTCTATTCTATATCTATTTTGCCATAAGTCAACATTTACTTTGATAAAATAGGGTTGTGATAGCCTATTTTTTTCATATTTTTCAAAGGAAATGGCGTTAGCATGTCCTATCAGCAGAAAACAGAAATAAAACAGACTATTTAGTCACTATTTTACTGATGTAGAAAATAAAATATGATTAAAATAGTCTGTTTATCTGGTTATTTTTCCGCTCATTTTGAGAAAATAGAAATAAAATACACCACCTTGTTCAACCTTGCCTTAAAATATGGTTACAATAGTGGCTCTATTTTCCCTTTCAGGTAAAATAGGAATAAAATATAAGTCTGAGAAAATAAAATAGTACAAAAAGCATTAAAATAGACATTAAATAGAAATAAAATAGGTTTGTTTTCGTAAGGGTATTCAGGAAGACCACCATTTTTGGCTCATGTAGTCATTCCATGAGGTGTGCGAGGCAACTGCATGGCCTTTTATCACTCACTCACTCGATTCCGATAGATATATTCATTAATTAAAATTGGATTAAGCATTGAACTCCAATCTCCTCTGCTACACTACACGCTTATCCAAATCATCCATGAGTCGCCCCACAGGGGCCTTTGGTTTAAAAAGGCACCAGTACTCTCTCTCTAACTCAGTGCAAGCCACCGTAACACTTGCAAAAATGTGCTCCACGCAAGAGAGATAGCCATGATACACTTACGGATTACTCGAGATTCAGTTGGGATCGGAATGAGGAGTTCTAGAATGTTTACTAAAATTATTCATCTATTGTGCGTGGCAAATATTCGGCCGTGCCTTGAAAATTTTACCAAAACTGGAAGGGAAAACCTACTTTTCAGGCTTGCCTTGTCAGTGCAAGGTCGCTCATTTTCTTCCTCTTCCTCCTCTTCGTACTCTTCATCGTCTTCTTCATCTTCAGAAGACAACTTGTTGACTGCATTAGCTGTAACTCGGAGGGCCTCGCGAATGCGCTGTATGTCATCCACAAGAAGCTCTCTTTCACTTGCATCACCTTCATCTGACTGGAGAGTACTCATATCAGTTTCTTTCCAAGCTTTATTATCTGCAATGCGTTGATAAAATGAGCTGAAGTCTCCACCTTAACAGTTGTTTGAAAATGACAGAACGAACCGGTTACGTCCAGGCAGCCATATTAGAAACAACCTCACTTTCATGGTGCAAAAGAAATGTGGGTTGGTACGAGTAGTGGTAAATAATTGTTTGTTGTTTATTTGGGGACCACGTATGAACTGTACCTTTGTCTGGGAGGGTGCTAAGGCAGAACCAGATGACAAATGACTATTTTTGGCTTTTTTGTCGTTTTAACCGCGCCAAAAAGATTCTTATTCCAGTTTGTGCAACATGAGCTGAAACCTTCTCGCGGAGAGAAGGCGAAGGAGCGAGGGGGGTAGGGCTAGGTTACCTTTTAAACCTTTACCAGTCCTTTGAAGCCTTTGTGTTAAATGAAGATTGGTGAAGTTTATAGGAATTATGCGGTGGCTCACAAGGGCCATCCGCCTACAAAAATTACAACGGGCTCCTCGTCAAAGAAAACATCATTCAGAAAATTGCAGAAAGTGGCATGTGTTACGATGATTTATTTAAAAGATCTTTATAACAACGGTGGGAAGGAAGCACTTGTCGCTATTCTTAGCAAATCGCCAATCGCGTGGATCAGCTCCACGAGGAACAAAACATCCTGACACTTTGCACAAAATAATCCAGCACTTTGAAGGCAAATAGAGCAGCAGCCATTTCCAGGCGCAATCCACCCAGAAGGTAAACCTCTCTTGGCAAAATAAAGCTCTCTAGAAGAGCGCAAACGACGTTCGGCGAAATAAGACGTCTAAAACCTTGTGGCGTCCGTGGCAAGTGTCATTGCGTGACACAACTGTTGCGCATGCGCAATTTCCCATCTTGTCGAGTCGAAATTTTCGGAAATTTGAAACTTTAGACTGACGTATTTCCGTTTCCGCTCGGTGAATTTTTTTCATATTCGCACGTTAACTTTGCACGGCTCTGTGCGTGTTTTACAAAAATTCAAAAAAATTCTTTCCGAGGGAAAAAAAGTTAAGGATGAATTCTAAAAAAGGCCTCTTTTCCTTAAACTTTCAGACAGAATTTTTTTAAACAAGGACCCTGGCTATAAAAGGGATAGCTCCTCCCCGTCTTGTAACGCAATCTTTGCTTCCATGGCTAATCGAAGATGGCTGACTAATGGAAGGTGAAGGGGGAAAAAGAGATTTGTACACGAAGACCGATATCCTTGTCTTGTTTCAATTGATTTCCACTTGAAAATGTTGTTATTGACGATTAAAAAGGGACGAATGGAGAAATACTGATCTTCATTTGCAAAACTCAAAAAATTAGGCTATCGCAATTTGAATTTCGCGCTCCTAACGGCTCCTCCTATCGCGAGATGGTTGTACTGGCCCTCTGACTCCCCTCCGTTTGCCTCAACTTCTTGAGCCGTCGATATCATTGACTAGAGGATCTCAGTACTGTGACATGCTCAGAGAGAGTGGATTTCATGTACGTATATGTACATTTGTGTACATGTAAGTAAATGTGTGTACGTGTATGTTGCGACATAACTCATCTTCCACTTCGAATTGATCCATTTTACGGTTGCTACGGTCGCGCACTAACTAGTCTTTAGCTTTAAAATTGCATTTTATTTTGCCATGGCGGATTTTCCATGAAAAAAAGCCAAAATAGCGGCGCGAGTTCTACGAGTCCGTTATACACTGGAGCTGGCAGTCGAACCCGGAATGGAAGAGCGATTGGAAAGCGTGAAGACAAGAATTCAGCGGTTGAAGGAACGCCTTCATTTAGCGAGTCGAACACCGATGGCAAATGTTATTTTGATGGAACGACTCTTAGACTTATTCGAATGGTCTGAACAAAGAGGTATGGTAAGTGAAAGTCACTCCTCTTTGTTTACATCTTGCGCGTTCGCTCAGGCTTCTCATCTCGCCAGCGACGCGGCCACCCAAACCGACATAAACGGGTCCAATTTTTTTATCGCACGTTTTGAGTTATGGGGAGAAAAAGCCTCAAAAAAGGAAAAAACAATAGAGCGAAGTTCGAGAATAGGTCCCTTTGAAAGGAACATAGTTTTCTAAGTATTTTGACACGGCACTGTGTAGGATATTTTTTGCCTGAACATTTTAGACGCGCGTTGCAACGAGAAGCCTATTTCACTAGCTACTTATGAAAAGGTCGAGGTTTTCAATAGTTCTTGAGGCCCGTTCAGGCAATATAGCCGATGATAATTTGTTTTCCATCGGATTTCAGTCAACCAGACATGTTTCCAATCCGTGACCGAAATTATTTTATATGAGCACCCACGGGATTCGTATTGCAACACCGTAGTTACTAAAAGTTGGAATCACCTGAAACCACCTGAAACCACCTGAAACCATCTGAAACCACCTGAAACCACCTGAAACCATCTGAAACCCCCATGAAAACCATCTGAAATTACCTGAAACCACCTACAAGCCATCTAAACCCACGTGAATTAAACATTATCGCAAATCGGTATCTTAATTTTCAGCATGACGCAAAGCTTCTGTATTGCTAATTTACTCTACTTTACGTCTATTTTTATCTGTTATCTCACTGTCACTGACAATGAAATTAGTTTCAGTTTCGCGACGCATTCCAAGATCTTGTTTGATAACAAAGGGAAGAGAGATAAATCTTGTAATTACACACTGTGTACACGTTTTTCGAGCTGCGCGGTCTGCGGTCTGCGTTCTGCGTTTTTGAGATTTGTGTTAACGAGACACCTGAGTTGCTTTGTACGATTGTACCAAAAATGATTTCATTTAGTAGAGGTACTTTAACGTTAAAACAGATATTCCGAGATCTCGTCTGATAACATCAATGACAAAAGAGAGATAGATAAATCTGGTAATTACACACTGTTTTCACGAAGGAAAACTGATTGCGCACACGTCGACTGACTCAAAAGGCACACACATAACCTATGCAAGACTGGTACGGCTCGACAGTGGAGGATCGTAACTGCGATATGTTCAATAAGAATTCAACTCCAATGTTTACATAGCAGTTTCGCTTACGCATTCCGTGATCTCGTTTGATAACAAAGGGAAGAGAGATAAATCTGCTAATTACACACTGTGTAGACCTTTTTCGAGGCGTGGCTATTCGAGGTGTGCGGTTTGCGGTCTGCTGTCTGCGTTCATGTCTGCGTGCTTTCATGTAATTTTCAGATAATTTCAGATGGTTTCAGGTGGTTTCATTGGTGGTTTCAGATGGTTTCAGATGGTTTCAGGTGGTTTCAGGTGATTCCAACTTGTAGTAACTACCATTTCAACACCACATATTCCGTTGGAGAAATTGCGCGCGATTCAAATAAAAATTCTATCTAACGTGATCTCTTGTTTAATTGCAGAGGAGTTCTTGTATAAGTGTCACATGAAATCCCGTAGACAAAACGTCGAAGAAACTAACCACTTTATTACAACAATACAAAACCGGTATGAGAAGAGGATTTTTGTGAAAGATAATAAAGGTCATAAAAGCTAGTCCTCACCGCTAGCCCTCTGGCCGTTTGCCTTCCTTACGGAAATGACATCGCAAGCGGGTGTACATTCCGTGGAGCCAACTGAGTGGAGCCGATCATCTTTTGTTTGCCGTAAACGAAAATGGCAAAATTCGTAGAAGTTTGAGATATGCACTGGCTGCAAGTGACCTTTCGGTTACAATAGTTTTGCCGATATCGCACGGTCACGGACTGGTTGATGTCGACAGTTCGGTGTCAAGGGTGAAATGACTGACGGCTTGCCCAGGGCAAATGTCCTTTTATAGTCAGGGTCCTTGTTTAAACTTAACATTCAATGGGGTCAGTAATGCCTCTTAAGGCTATTAGTTGAATTTGAATTTGTTTTTCTTTCCGTAGCGATTAATAAGAAAAAAATTTACGTCAAACTTTTTTTGGCAAACGGTTAAAATTTATCAATTTTTGCGTCACTAGCCAAACTTTTTTCCGTGTAATCCTATTAAGACCATCTCATGGGGCGGGGGGGAGGGGTAGTGGGGGTATTTTTTAACTGAAATGATGTACTACTAGAAATAAAAGGACTATCCCTAAGTTACTGGTCTCAATCAGACAAATTTTAAACGAGGTCTGAGTTCGCTACGCATCTCTCGCCTCGGTGACCCTTTCACTCCCATGAATGAGATATCAATTCTGTGACTATCTGCGATACATCTTATCATTTCAGCGAGGTCTAAGAATTTGGTGTCAAATCAAACTATATCCAAAATATGTTTTTCTCGAATCTTTTTTAGATGTAGCGATTTAGGGACTGACGAAAGTTTCCTTTAAGTCAATCCTGGAAGCAAAAGGTTTGAAAAAAATTAAACCTTAAAAGAGTTGTAAACAAGACAGCAAAGTAAAAAAAACAAAACAAGAGATTAATTCGGTCTGTAATCATACGGGTGATTGACAAAATCGGACGAGCTCGAAGCAGGAGTCCTATTTGTTTATCACGACTCGGTACGATTCTAGAGAGAATTGGACGACACAAGGCCTTATTACCATTTAATCAAAACAGTGACAAAATTCGAGAAAGAAACTAAACATTGGTCATGCGTTAGTGTGCGTTGTCTAAAACTACGCATTCTAAGGTGTAGTAGTTAAACCTACCAGATGACACTCATTGCTCTTGTTTACAGTGCCTCCCCCACCCCACCCTTGCTCCGAATCACCTTTTTATTCCCTCGTATAAATGGCGTGCCATTCATTTACGCCACAATCGAGTGTCTAAGACGACTATTTCATGAAGTTCCCACCTTCACCGATGCCGTTTGCCTTTCTGGTCGATGAGGCTTCTAAGGGTCTGATTACATGAACCGAGCTGGCCCGGTTAGCTGGGCTGATTTCTTTTGTTTTCACGCTTTGGTGAACACCAAAACAAAAGAAATCAGCCCGGCTAACAGGGCCAGCCCGGCTCATGTAATCAGGCCCTAAGCCAAGTCTGAGCCGGAATGTTCATTTTGAAGGCGAAAATGCCACCGGTCTGATTTTCATTTCTGATGTTTCGGGAACGTGGCTAGGATCGGTTTTATCAGATTTTCCCCAGTGAATCCCTCTCACTCTGTTTAGATTCGACGCCCCATTGCCGTTGGCTGACCACCAGCCGTTTGCTATTCCGTGACAGTTATGATTTTGACCACAGGTGCTAAACTTAGAGCCATTATGAGCCTTGAGAGAATCCTCAATAGTCGCATCTGTTCAAGAAGTAAAATCCACTCATAAATGCTTTGAAACTTCAGCTCAATTTTTGTCACGATGCAAAAAACAAAATGGAAACAAGATATTCGCTAATTTCCGACAAAATGAGTGGAAAAAATAAAAGTAAAAGAAAAAAGCAAACAACCATGAATTGTATTGTGATATCTGGCTCAGCCCTCGCACTGCAGGTCAGATTTTCAGAACCTTTGCTGAGGTTCGGGAACTCGTTAAAGGAAATTCAATACGAAAAATATTTTTATTAGTGTAACATGCACCTATATGTGTGTTGTACTGTACTCACAAAGTGCTTATTCTAGAGTGAAACATATCCAACGAAAATAATCGAGGTGATGTATTGATAAACAGGCCAGATGATGTTAAGTTTCGGATAACTGTAATGAGCTCTCTTAGTTACATTATTGGCACTTCTCTATCCTCAAGCTTTGATTTCAAAACGGAGTAAACCAGTCAAAGCTAGTCAAGTCCTGAGAATGATGAATCTTAATCTTTTTGTCTGTCGACTGAAATGCATTACAATCATTTTCTTTTTCCTTTCTCCACTGAGATATTTTTTTGCTTTCGTTACACTACTTCATTTATGGTCATGCAACGAATCTACTTGTCATTATTGTTTTGTTGACTTACTTGATAAGTGGCCAATGTTCAGCCGGTACTCTTCGCTTTCATTTGCAATTCCAAACCACCCATATTCCGCGTAAAAAGTTTTTTCAGAATCTGCGTAAACATTTTTTACAGGATCTACCCCCAGTTCTACTCGAAGCGTGCTGTTTTTCTTCTCTCGGGTCAGCCGATGGATCTTATCCAGTCCGAGCCAAAATTCACCAGCCAGGAAACTTCCAAAACCATGTTTGTAGTCAGCCCGAGTGCAGTTGAAATCAACTGAACCACCTACTCTTCTCTGGAACACTATCCAGCCTCCACCGTCTGTTGTCTGGTCACAATACACATCAAACGCGTCTGACTGATCAGGTTTGATTGTATAAACACCACTGATTGTCTGGCCAGATTCGTGCAGCTCAGCACAATTCTTAACTGTTGAAGAAAAATACGAAAGTTTTGTCAACTAAGTTGCTCGCAAATTGGTTATATCAACTAAGTTGAAATTGTAAATCGGCCACCGTAACGAGTTAAAAAGCTGACGTTTCGAGCGTTAGCCCTTCGTCATTGCTCGTAAATAAGTGAGCAGAATGAAATGATCTTTAATGCTAAAACAGTATTGGTAAAACATAACTTAAGAGAGAAAGAAGAAAGATAAAAGAATGATTAAGGAATATAAAGAAAGATACAGGAATAAAAAGAAAATGAAGAAAAGGAAAAAAGAGAAGAACAAAAGCTCAAATTGGAGAAAATAGAAACAGAGGATCATAGATGAGAAAGGTATTCCTTCCGTCAACCACATCCTCTATCTACATGACGATCGTCTTTGAGTAAACCTAGCTTTAACATTAGTTTTAGTGCGAAACACCCCACAAGCATGATTAATTTGTCTGCACAGCCTGTGCTTAGTAAAACTGATACACTGAAATTGAATTACACGAGTGTTACTTAAGCTCTTTATCGCAATGGTGTGGGAAGGTAATCTTACTTACATCTACGCGCTGAAGATACGATTGGAATCATCAAAAGTAGTGTCCCAAACAGCAAAGTTGAAATTCTGAAAACGGAGTTCATCCTTTATAATGTGAAGCTCTTTCTTCCTTTAAGCTACTTAAGGTTATAATATGTAACAGTGACTGAAGAAACACCCGTATTTATAATGAAGAGTTCTTTGTTTTAGAATTGATTAGATATTTAGGCCATTGCCGCGAAAGCTATTTTTGTGCACAAAGGCTCGGTACTTGCATTGAAACATAAACATAAAAACTCAGTGAAAGATTGTTCAGAAGTATCTGGATCGACAACACACCTTACCGTGGGCGATGTGTTTAAGCAGGAGTCTCTGTGGTGGGGCAGAGTTTGTCATTCAAAATCAGGGGCTTTACCGCCGGATGGGAAGAACAAAACATCTTACGCGATAAAGTGATCTCAATTTGATCCTCACAATCTGTGCCTAGCGTTTAGCATGACCAAGAAGTTATGCATTGTTGGCCATTGTCGGAAGAATACCTCATATTAAAGGCGTGCACAAGAGAATTAACAAATTTACTAGTATTTGTTACTGTAAGGTTTTTTTTTGCCGACAATATCGAATATTTGCTATCAATGAGTTCTCGATTATCACTTCCCGTGCTAGATAATTTGAAATAGATCATAACCGATTATAAACAGGGTCATGGGGAACTAAGTTCTCTCAGTTTATAATCTGTTGTCATTATGATGATTAAGATGATAAAGCCGCCTCCACAAGTTTTGCAACGCTGGTCTTTCCAGAGTTAACTAGTAAATGTCGGTCTGTAAACAAACACCTAGAAAGAATGTTCAGCTAGTTAATCGGCTTAGTGAAAACATAGCCCACGTGTCAGCGGCGTCGGGAACGCGACATTCTTCCTAATAAAAAAAAAACGCACACACACAAAGATAATATTACCCCCTTGACGTCTCACTTGACCGCCGAAGCGAAATCATGATTTAACTTAAGAGATCGAGATCGTTGTTCAAATCCATTGGTGAATTGCTCCATATTTCGTTCCATGATAATAGTCCCGACAGCTTGGGATTTTTCCCTGGTCGTTTCTTTTCACCTAAAGCTAAACCTGTTGTGTTATGAAGTTCATTAAAGTGCTACCCACGCAAGGTTACGTTTTTCATAAAGAATTTAATTAAAGGTATTCTTGATTAAAGCTTCAACCTCTTGCTGGTTTTTTTAACCATCTTTAGATCAAAAGGAAAGTCGTGTAGACTCGAACAGACTTAAAAAAAAATTGTGTGATTTATCGATTCAATTTGGGATGTCAGCTTTGGACTGTTACGTCACGAAAATAAAGGAAATAGTCGTCAACTCAAAAAGCTATTGTCTCAGCCATACAATAACAGAAGTTATTCGGGTGATATTTACCTTTTAGCAAATATAAAATACGGATTAACCAATTCTTACAGCTACTGAAAAAAACGCGCGAACAGCTGACAGAGTAAAGTTTCCGAGTGACTTTACAAGTCACGGATATTTCAATAAGGACAAGTTGCGGAGTGATATTTGACTGATGTTTACAGTTGACCGAGCAAGTGAGAACAATTGAATGAGTTATATCTATAAAAAGAATTATAAAAGACCACAAAAGGGTTATCAAAAATTGTAGGATCTCTTAGTCCAAGCGCTCTTTGAAATCCTATTTGTCGATTTTTAAGACTGAAGTAAACAACGGTACCCCCTAAAAAACCTCATTGGTCCACTTTGCAGTTTGTGACAACCATCGAAAACACACGAGTCAAGCCGGATTTCTACTTGGTCTGCCTCACAGACATCCCACATAATTGCCAGCGAAAAAAAGAAATCAAGCAGATACTTTTTAGTCTTAAGTCACCACCATGATGAGAGTGGCATCAACCTGTATCCTGCAAAGTTGCTTTATTCTAGACTTCTGCCCTTAATTAAAGCATGCAAAAATGTTCTATAATGTCAGGATTTGACACTTAGAACCTACCCTAACAACTTTTTTCGTATTTTTTTTCCCGGAATGTTGCGATGGCTTCCAATCATTCTTTTTAAGTCTCGTACCTAGATTCCAAAGATTCCACGGAAAACGGTTGAAATTCATCTTATGCCGGAATGTTCTTTCTACCTCGTACGCTTCGTGTTTTCAACAACTTATTCTGATGCTGTTTCCTTTACATAGCAACAAAAACATGATCAGCCAAGCTTACGACGTCATTCCATTCTTTATGACTAAACGTTAAAACATTACGGTTATGTTACCCTTGCGGTAACTAAATATTTTGTGAGCCCACTCACGTCCCTCTTTCAGAGACAGCAGCGGAAATCATGCCCAGCTCTAGAACGACGTGAAACGCACGAATCACCGAACCGAGCAACATAAAATTTTTTGTTTGTTTTTTTCTTTTATGAAAATAAAAGTGAGACGTTTAGTATCCAGCTTCTTGTGAGGGTGGATACTAATTCCCGACTATTATAAGTTATTTTAAAACTATAAAGTGATTTAATTCCGAGCACCTTAAAAATCACTTCCGTTCTGTAGTCGAGTCAAATTCATTTGGTTCAGCATGGCAATAACAAGAAATTTTAGTAACGATCGTGTGTATTGTGAGCAGAAATAACATGTTAGTCACTCTTAGAGGTCAAAGGGGTAACGCACTAATTCGTTCGTTTTCAAGAATTATCCTGTCTGTTGTGTGCACTCGTTTGTTTTGGTAGGCTATAAAAACTAACGCTTCTAACGCTTCTGGTCGTTTTCCTATAATCATATGCAGAGTTGTTTTATTCGTGCCAGACGAATATTCTTTCGCCTCGCTTGCCGATGAAATCAGACATGTGATGGACTCTCTGACTTTTGGAGGCGGCTCATGGATATTGACTTGCTAATCTGAAAATAGATAAAAAAAAAAATAAGTCAATGAGACTATCAGCGATTTAACAATTGCCGAGGGCACACGATAGCTAGAGGAAGCAAAAAGTGTCATCTAATTATGTATGATTACTGTTATTTCTGTTGGAAGCCAAAAGATTTTCCGTGGCTCGAGCATCCATCTGTGTCCGTTCGTATTCAAAGACTTCGTTCATGACGAACCCTTCTCATACATACTGGGAAACAGAGCTTTCGAAAATGCCTTTGCAGGACGTCGATCTCACAGAAATGCACCAACTGAAAAAACAAATGTAGATATCACGAAAGCGATCACAGTCAAATGAAAAATTGTCAATCCGGTCCTTCCTGCCAGCGTACTTGATTCAGATTTCAGATCTAGAAAAAGGAAAATTGTCTGTTGACAGAGCTATTTATTCTGTAAAAAACTTGATTTTGAGATAGTTTAAGTTGCTGCAGGTAGTTGAAGATAAAAGAAACCGTTTCTTTTAAAATGGCTTTCCTTCCTGTCAAAGAACAGAAGTTACTTTTCTTTAGGTCAGGGACCATAGCAAATCACAACCTTCATGCTATGGAGAACTCAAGAGAATAACTCAATTAAAGAAGCAAAACGTTTTAAAATGGAGAACTTCTCATCGCAGCTCACTCTAAATCACCATCTTCTAATCACGAAGTTCTCCCAATCTCACGCACAGGGGACACTTGTTGCATTTTAATAAGTTTTTACCAGAAGAGAGAGTTATCAGACATGTTTATGTAGGGAATTGACCGTGGCCGTCAGACACAATGTACGTAATTAAGCCAGACTTTAGAAGTGCCTAAGACTGAAATTTAAAATTAGTTTTTATCGACGTTGCCGTAAAGGAGATTTTTTTTTTTTCGTGATTAAAGTTTGTAGAATGTTTCATCTTTATCCTTACTGGTGAACTTAATGTTTCTGTCGAAAGATTCAGAGTTTTAAATACATACAGCTAAGAAGGACAAATTGTCACCTCTGTATCATGCTAAAGCTAAGTCCGTGATTTTGTTACCTAAATCACTGACATGTAAGTTGACCTCGACTGAAGTCCTTTCACCAGCTATGTTATTTGCAATGCACTGATATTTGCCCCCATCTCTCTTCTTCACTTTTTCTAGAAATAGTTGGTAATGAGTAGTTTGTTCACGTCGTACACGAGTGATCTTTGCCCTTGAATTGAATTGGACAAAATATGAATTGTTGTTCTTGATCCACCTGCTGGTTGACAGGAGATGACCAGTGGTAATACAATTCAAAGTTACATCCGAACCGATGACAATGCTAAGGTTCCACCGATCTTCAACAATTTGAGGTACAGTCGGGGTGTCTGATGAATGAAAGTTGGTCGTTGGGGTGGATTGCGTCGAATGAGGATTATTGCCCCTTACACATGAGATGCTTGGCTTTGGATGACTCCTGGCGATGCAGATAAAAATTTCACCAAAACCAACAACAGCGTTTTGGTTCTTTGAATCCTTCGCATCTTGAATAGGTTGGAGGTCTGAGGAATGAAAAATGAGGCAAGTATTATTGCTATGGTAGCTACAGATTCGCAAACTCCTTTGCAACCAGACCAGAAGGAAGAAAGACAAGCCTAGAGTAGCCTAAGACAATGAAAAAGGTGGACAAGAGTCCTTGCTATTCGGTACTTCGTAGGTGAAAAATCAGTAGTTGTTTCTCATATTATAATGACTATAATGGAGATACGACCCGGTATAAGTTGTGGATCTTATTAAATTTCCCATTAAATTCAAGATTCTTGCGTTCCTCTTCACTTTTATGCCTTTTCTTTCCACTATGTATGGTGTTTTGTTTCTATCTCACCTTAGTAATATTCTGTTGGTCACTTCACGATGTAAGAAGCTTTTTACGGAGAAAAATATTTTCTCACTACTTCAAGATATGACTGGAGATAATAAGTAAAACATCCTCATATTCTCTTTCCTTATGAAATTTTCTTTTGACGAGACAAAAATATAAAGCTTTTAAGATAAATTATCTGCACCTTTTGAAAAAATCAGTTATCATTTCCAAAAGTAAAAGATGAATGCCTCTAACCTAACAAACTAACCTAAGAAAGACACTCTTGAGATCCTTTCTCCAGCGCTGTTATTAGCCACGCAGTGATATTTACCATTGTCTTCCAGTTCAGTTCCTGTCAACAAGAGCTGACTACGAACGGTTTTGTCGTCTAACACAATAACCTTCTCCTCTACCCTTGGGTCGGTTTGTAAAGCATATGGATCATCGTTCTTTTGCCAAGAGATGGTTGGCCTGAGACTACCAGTGGCTGTGCAGTTGAAAGTTACAATGGAACCGATAAGAGCACTTTGGTTCTTTGGATCTCAAGTTCAATAATTTGAATGGTTTGGGTTTCTGAAGAACGAAAGTGAGACAGTAGCTGAAGTTTATACTATGAGAACAAAAACACATGAAGGAAACGTGACTTTAAGGCTGATTAAGGGATGGTTCAAGTGAAAGAGGCGTCGTCAACAGCTTGTTATACGTAAGGAAAGGTCATTATTTTTTTTTTTTATAGACAGATCAGAAGACTAAGACACCGGCGGACACAGAGACCAACAAGACAAATGAAAGACGCACAATTCTATTTGGTCTTTTATTAAAAATAACGAAACTTTCCTATAAGTTATTTTTCTTAAATTTTATATAGCTTTACTATTTCGCAATATTTCGAGAATGTAACGATTAAAATATCTGGGGTCAAAAGTTCATCTATAAAACCCAAGAAACGGACAGTTTATCAAACTGAAAATCTCATTTCGAAAACATGAGACGATGGAATGCTTCTGAAGTTGTGTCCGTCTCTGTTTCATTTTTTCACTCGGCCGGTGTTACTCAAGTATTTATATTATATCTCCTTCCTGCTTTGTTGCCTACCCTTCGGACGAATTTCAACTGATTTTCTTCTGCAGTGTACGTGATAACCATTTCCTGCTTCGCACGTGTAGCTACCGAGTTGCTCTGCCGTCAGATGTTTCAACATCAAGTACATCTATGTACTCTAAATATCAAACATCGCCCGACAGTTAAAAAAAATCGACCTCAATTTTATTTCAAAAAAGAATCCCTATATAGAACTATTTTCGAAAATAGAGTTTAAAAGGTTCAGCGAATTTTATTTTTCGAGAAATTGAGAAATGTCCGATTTCGACCAGATGGGGCTTGGCGCGAACCCCAAAATAGGCAAATTTTGCGAATGTTGAGCAGCCTCGCAAAGCAAGTTAAGAAAAAAAATTAAGACTCTCTTTTATATCAAGTAAAAGTATGCCATTTACGCTTTCTAGAAAATGTAAATTTATATTAACTTCGGCTTTTCCAAAAGTTTTAGAGGCCCATACATCAACTCTTTCTTAAACAAGGTCGTTTTGCGTAAATTTGACCCTAAATCCAAGGGCAAAAATATCAGCTGGTGCGCATCGTTTTTCCAATTAAAATAATTAGTAGTCATTCTTGACCTTTCGCCTCTAACATATAAAAAATCTACCGGCGGCCCGTGAATACTTACTTGTTGGGAAAACCAAACGTCCAAGCCATTTTCAGTCTTTTCGACATATTGCACTATTCAAATTTCAGTGCCTGTCGGAGGGGAAAACTTTTAAAATTACTCAGCCTGATTTGTTTGTAAACTTTTTAAACAATTTATTATTAGAAAATAGCCAATAGAAGAGGTATAAATTCTCGTACATTGGATTATCGCGATAAATTCCCGAATTCAAGCCTCTATTTGGAACCAATATTAGCGCGTGACAGTGCTTACGTGACAGTTCAATTTGCTGCCATTCGGGAACTAAAACTTTGTTTTAAAAAATCATACAAAATGTACTATCACTTATCACTTGCCAGGTTTTTTGGGGTTGGGATTCGAAAGAATGCATAGTTGAGGCCACAGGCTTCTGAAATTTGTATGTTTGTATTTGCTGATTTTGTATGTTGCATTGAATCTTTTTTCCCAGCTGAGTTATTTTTAGCACATGGAAAATGAGAAGCATAACAACGTCAACGTTTTTGAGATTCGAGAAAATAAAAAAATATCTTACTCCAAATTTAATAAATTCTGTCCACTTTTTGCTAGAATTCTTTAAGTCGAAGATCCAAAGGAGTGATACTCAGGTCGTTGCTTCCTGAATGCAGTTGAATTTGTTGATTTCCAATCATACATTTTAATTTAATTTCCCGCCGTCGTATTTTAGCAAATCGGAATGTAATAAGCGATAATCTGTTGATTTGTAGAGTTGACCAAAGGCAAGAAGTACTAAGCGGCAAGCGAAGAACACTAGAATTCTACAACACAACTGCCATGTTTATTTCACCGCGTGGTCTCTCGTTACATAAGATAATTTATTCTGACAACCAGATGAGCTAGCCAATCAACATCCCTTCTTCTGGGAGAAAGAAAAGTAAACTTAACATTTTTGGAGTGTCAATAAAACAGTTACAACGTCGACGAAATTATGATGTGAGTAAGAGGCACTGTTTACAAGTCAACATGCCTATAATGAAATCATGACTAATTAGAAACCAGTGTCAATTACTTAATTATATAGTCATTAAAACGAACAGGAGGATTTATGGATCGTCGTGGTCTATTTACTGCAAGGCTGTTGGGCTGAGCATTTTGGGTGTTGCTTGCATTGTTGTCACTGTTATTTGCCACTTCACCAGGTGAAGATTTGGTAGACGCCGTCTGTTCTTTTGGTGCTGTTTGGTTGGAAGAGTGAGGGACATGAGATGGGGAAGTGTCTCGAGTCTTGAGGTTTACTTGTGTGGGTCTAAGGTGAACTCTATTTCGTCGATATGTGCTTCCATCAGGTCTTTTGACCTCATAGGTGCTTGGGCCTAGTATGTTGGAGACTTCACCAAATTTCCAATCTCTTCCTTCCAAATGTTGAAAGAATATGTGCTGTCCTACGTCCAGTTCAGGGAGACTCTGCGCTTTCCTGTCATGGCTTTTCTTGACGGTGTCTTTGCGCGCTTGACGCCTTACCTCAATGGGATCATTGCTTGGATGCTTGTTGAATGAGGGTACGAGTGAGCGCGTCTTACGTTTGAACATGAGTTCAGCAGGGCTAAGACCAACGTCCTGTCGCGGGGTGTTGCGGTGCTCCAATAGAGCTTCAAGTGGGTCACTACCTTCTTTGTGAGTCTTGATCAGCAGTTTCTTCATGGATTTCACGGCTGCTTCAGCTTTTCCATTTGCTTGCTGGTGCATGGGTGATGAAGTCACGTGGATGATATGCCAGGCTTTAGCAAACAAATCGAATTCAGAGCTGGAGAACTGTGGGCCACCGTCCGATACAATCATTCTGGGGATTCCGTATCGAGCGAAGTGACTCTTGAGTAGGTTAATTACACGAGTGCTTGTTTGAGTACTGAGGAGATCAACCTCGATAAATGTAGAATAGTAATCAACAGTTACTAGGTAGTACTTATCCGCAATTTGGAAAATGTCAAGTCCAATCTTTTGCCAGGGTTCGTCACCCTCCTTGTGTTGCTTGAGAGGCTCACGTTGATTCTTTGGCTTCATTTCTTGGCAGGCTTCGCATGAGTCAGCCAATTGCTTTATGTCGCTCGCCATTCCGGGCCAGAATACAGAACTTCGTGCTCGTCGGAGCATACTGTCGGCACCGAGGTGAGAGCTATGTAGCCTCTTCCTTATTCTTGATCTCAAAGATTGAGGGATGACTATTGCTTCGCCTTTAAGGAGTACGCCATCAGCTGCAGATAGAGTGTCACGGATGTCAAAATAGGGCAATGCTGAGGGAGGAACGTTGCGTTTTCCATCTGGCCATCCGTTCATCACTAGTTCCATTACATCTTGTAGACCATTGTCTTTCTTCGTTGCTTCCTGTATTTCTTCCAGGTGAGCATCAGGAATGTTACCGAATATGGTAACGTTCATGATTCGGGCACGGTTGTCGTGATTGTGACCATTGGAGTTGAGGTGAGCTCTGCTTAATGTGTCAGCTAGATGAAGTTCAGATCCCTTCACAAACACAAAGTTGACATCATAGCGATTGTAACGCATCATCAAGTCTTGAAGACGTTTAGGGGCTGTGCTCAGAGGTTTGCGGAGTATTGCTGAAAGGGGTTTGTGGTCATTCTCTACTGTCACTGCCCGACCATAAGTGTACTGATCGAAACGCTCTAGTCCGTACAGCACGGCTAAAGCTTCCTTCTCAATCTGAGCCCAGTTCCTCTCCGATATCGTCAGTGCACGTGAAGCATACTCAATAGGGCGTCCGTCTTGAAGAAGTACTGCACCTATGCCATGCTGGCTGCTGTCGACTTGGATTACGATTTCCTTTAAAGGATCAAAATAAGCCAAGCATGCTGATTCAGACAGCTTTTCCTTGAGAGTGCCGAATGCTTCTTCGCATTCTTTGGACCATACAAATGAGGCATTTTTGCGAGTTAACTTTCTCAGTGGTTCGAGCGTATCTGCAAGATTTGGAATGAATCTGGATACGTATTGAGCCATGCCACAAAGACGTCTTACGCCTTCTGCGTCAGTGGGAGCAGGCATATCAACTATGGCCTTAACTTTAGCTTTGTCCACTTCTATGCCATTGCTAGTGATCTTGTGACCATGGAAAGTAATATCTTTGAGTCCAGTTTCTTGCTTATCTTCATTGAGTGTAATGTTCCTTTCTTTACATCTTTGTATACACTTCGAGAGATTCTGGTTGTTGTCAACGAGTGCTTCGGATTCAGTTGCACCACAACCAACGATGATAATGTCATCAACAATATTGAAGACACCATTTAAGTCTTCCAGGGCTTCATCAATTTTCCGTTGAAAGATTTCACTTGATACTTTTAGACCAAACGGTAACCTCTTCCATCGATATCTACCAAATGGGGTTATCATTGTAGTGAGTTTACTTGATTGTTCATCAAGTCGAACATGCCAATAAGCCTCCTTGACGTCAAGTTTGCTGAAGACTTTGGCGTTCTTGAGCTTAGGGAGTACGTCATCCAACACAGGTAGTCGGTAGTGCTCACGTTGAAGTGCACTGTTCAGAGGTTGAGGATCTATGCAGATCCGGAGCTTACCGTTGTTTTTGTGCACGATAGCCATTTGACTGACCCATTCAGTCGGTTCAGTAACTGGTTCCAATACGCCTTTGCTTACCAGCCGATCCAGTTCCTGTTTGACATCATTTTCAATGGCTAATGGTACTTTACGACATGGGAGTACTTTGGGGGGTACAGACTCATTCACCCTCAGAGATGCCACTCCCAGGTCACCCAGTGGAGGAGTAGACACTTTTGAAATGAAGGCATTACAGTTGATGGTTATAAAACCAAGTTCTTGTATAGTATTCAGGCCAAGAAGATTAGTAAAGCCGTTAGGAACTACAATGAATTTGACTTCATGTTGAGTGTTGTCACTTGGATTAGTGGTAGTTAAAGAAGTTTCACCCAGAGGTTTGAGATTGGTCTTGTTCCACATGTTGAGACGAATGTTTGTTGGAGATACTTGCTGCCTTCCAACGTGTTTTTGGCAAATTGTATTTACGTCAGCAGCACTGTCCAGTTGGAATTTCACGATATGGTCATTGATAGAGAGATTTGCTGTGACTCCAGTTTCCTCATCATTAATGGCGAAAAGCCATTTGTCATCAAAGTCATTATTAGGGTCATTATGATCCTCCGATTGAGACACAACAGCATGTACTTTCTTCGAACATTTAGATTTGAAATGGTTCAGGCCTTTGCAATTATCGCATGTCTTACCCCAAGCTGGGCATTTTTCTCGTTTTCGTTCATGTTTGTATCCACAATATTTACAATCAAACTGTAAATTGTCATTACCTGCCTTCGACATGCTGCTCTTGTTGGATCTGGTTCTCCTGTCTTGCAGTTTTGGGTTGGATTTCTTGGAGACTTTGTTCAGATTAGATGGAGTTGAATGTGAGGCGCTTCCGATGTTGTTTTTAAGCTCCTTTACTTGTTTATTTGATTGCTCGAAAGCTCTGCATATTTTCAGGGTTTTGTCGAGTGTGAGGTTGTCTTCTCTCAATAGAAGCTCTTGTAGTTTTCCAGTCACTGTGAAGACGATTTTGTCTCTCAGCATCCTGTCCTTTTCAAGAAAGTTGCATGCGGTGATTCTTGTTTGTAGCTCAGTGAAGAATTTGTCGAAGGGCTCTTGATACTCGATGTTCCAGAACCGATGTGATTCCATCACCTCGTTGTCTCGTGGGTTGCAGTATTTTTCGAGTGCTTCGAAGACTTTTTCGGGGTCATCTTTATCTCCTTCCTCGTTCCACGTGAAATTATCGTATACTTCGAGGACATCATTTCCAGCACAATTCAAGATGATTGCTGTTTGGATTTGTTTTTCCTTCGCCGTCGCTCCAGAAGCGGCTAAATACACTTCGACTTGTCGTCGCCATCGTTTGAAGTTTTCTGAGATGTTTCCAGAATTTATGTCGAGTTGGGGCGGTAGACGCGAAAATTCCCTGTCGCCATGATTGAATTTTACAATCCCACCGCTGCCACCATGTTGATTTTTAGAGTTGACCAAAGGCAAGAAGTACTAAGCGGCAAGCGAAGAACACTAGAATTCTACAACACAACTGCCATGTTTATTTCACCGCGTGGTCTCTCGTTACATAAGATAATTTATTCTGACAACCAGATGAGCTAGCCAATCAACATAATCCTCATGACATGTCTGAGACCTGAAAATTTCTACAGCTGCGTTTGCGCTGTTTCAAGCAGTGTGATCAGCGCGGCAAATCCTGCCGACTGTCAAGTTAACCACTAAAGAGCATTTATTACACAAGCACAGGCGCTCAAAATACGAAAATACTCGCAGTAAATAATCCTACATTTTTTGGCAGTGTTGTTTGGCAGATTCCTCAGGTAAACTGTACAAATTTTTTACGAGGATATGGCTCTCTGTGAGTTTTCTAAACTTGTTGGTGGACCTTGTAGTCGGAGTACAGATTACCCCTCAAACGTGGCATGTGTTTCTATCGGGGAATGTGATAGAGACGTAAAAAGACATCTGAAGTTCTGCAAAATCAGCAGTGACATTGCGGTAAAGAGCGAGTCAAGGCTGCTCCTTGCTCGAGCAGGTAAGCAACAATTGTCACATTGTGTTATGTTATGTTTCTGA
>NC_142519.1:6977500-7002500 GCF_964205215.1 Stylophora pistillata
AGTTGATTTGGATGTAAGGAGTTGCTTTTTTTCTAGGACAAGGACAATAGCAAACCAAAACCTTCATACTAAAGAGAACGCAAGGGAATAACTCAAAGAAGCAAAACGTTTTAAAACGGCGAACTTCTCATCGTAGCTCACTCTAAATCGCCAACCTCTAATCACGAAGTTCTCCCCATCTCACGCACGGGGGACGGTAGCAATTTAAATACGTTTTAACAAATAGAGAGAGAGTTATCATACACTTTTATGCAAGGAATTAACCGTGGCCGTCAGACACAACGGACATCATTAAGCCAGACTTTAGAAGTGCCTAAGACTGAAATATAAAATCGACGTTGCTGTCAATGACACTTTCTCTGTAGTTACTCTATTCTTTATCTACAGGTAAACTTAATGTTTCTGTCGAAAGATTAGATGTAAATACATACAGCTAAGAAGGACAGATTGAGATCTCTTTACCGCGCTAAAGCTAAATGCAAGATTTTGTTACCTAATTGATTGACATGTAAGTTGACCTCAACTGAAGTCTCATCACCAGCTATGTTATTTGCAATGCACTGATATTTGCCCCCATCTTTCTTCTTCACTTTTTCTATAGATAGTTGGTAATGAGTAGTTTGGTCACGTCGAACTCGAGTGATCTTTGCCCTTGAATAGGATTGGAAAAAATACGAATTGTTGTTCTTGATCCACCTGCTGGTTGACTGGAGATGACCAGTGGTAATACAATTCAAAGTTACATCCGAACCGATGACAATGCTAAGGTTCCACCGATCTTCAACAATTTGAGGTACAGTCGGGGTGTCTGATGGATGGAAGTTGGTCGTTGGAGTGGATTGCGTCGAATGAGCATTATTGCTCTGTACACATGAGATGCTTGGCTTTGGATGACTCCTGGTGATGCAGATAAAAATTTCACCAAAACCAACAACAGCGCTTTGGTTCTTTGGATCCTCCACATCTTGAATAGGTTGGAGGTCTGAGGAATGAAAATGAGGCAATTATTATTGCTACGATAGCTGAAGATTCGCAAACTTCTTTGCAACCAGACCAGAAGGAAGAAAGACAAGCCTAGAGTAGCCTAAGACAACTGATGAAAAAGCTGGAAAAGAGTCCTCGCTATTCGGATTTCCAAAGGTACTTGGTAAGCGAAAAATCAGTAGTTGTTTCTCATAAGTAATACATCCTCATGTTCTCTTTCTTTATGAAATTTCTTTTGACGAGACCAAAATATAAAGCTTTTAAGATAAATTATCTGCACCTTTAGAAGAAAAAAAACAGTTCTCATTTCCAAAAGTAAAAGATTAATGCCTCCAACCTAATAAACTAACCTAAGAAAGACACTCTTGATATTCTTTCTCCAGCGCTGTTATTAGCCACGCAGTGGTATTTACCATTGTCTTCCACCTCAGTTCCTGTTAACAAGAGCTGACTACGAACGGCTTTGTTGTCTAACGCAATAACCTTCTCCTCTACCCTTGGGTTGGTTTGTAAAGCGTATGGATCATCATTCTTTACCCAAGAGATAGTTGGCCTGGGACTACCAGTAGCAGTGCAGTTGAAAGTTACAATGGAACCGATAAGAGAACTTTGGTTCTTTGGATCCTCAATAATTTGAATGGTTTGGGTTTCTGAAGAACGAAAGTGAGACAGTAGCTAAAGTTTATTCTGTTAGAACAAAAACACATGTAGGAAACGTAACTTTAAGGGTGATTAAAGGATAATTCAAGTGAAAGAGGCGTCTAGACACTCTGTTTCTCATTCAGTTGCGTCGTCAACGGCTTGTTATACGTAAGAAAAAGTCATGATTATTTTTTATAGACAGATCAGAAGACCAAGACACAGACACAGAGACCAACAAGACAAGTGAACGACGCACAATTCTCTTTGTTATTTTATTAAAAAAAGCGAAAATATCCTACGAGTTATTTTTCTTAAGTTTTATGTAGCTTTATTATTTCGCAATATTTCGAGAATGTAACGACTAAAATATTTGGGGTCAAAAGTTTATCAATAAAGCCCTAGAAACGGACAGCTGATCAAACTGAAAATCTTATTTCGACAACATGACACGATGGAATGCTAATAGAGTTGTGTCTGTCTCTGTTTTATTTTTTCACTCGGCCTGTGTTACTCAAATATTTATATTATATCTCTTTCCTGTTTTGTTGCCTACCTTTCGGACGAATTTCAACTGATTTTCTCAGATAATCTATGATCTCAATGTACTCTTGAGCAAAGATGAGTATGCTGGATTGGTCACACTTTTAACCTAGGCAAAAAATAACAGATAAAGAATTGTCAAGAGGAAGATCATTAACAGTCCTCCGCAGTATTCTGTGGGCGTGCGAGCGTGCGAGCGTGCGAGTGTGCCCTTTTCATTCCAACGTGGTATTACCACACCTTTTATTTCATAGGCAAGAGCCCACGACCTACGTAAAAAGCTAAGAGTGAAAACCTTTAAACTGGGTGCCCTGACACTTAAGTAATCTCATGATCCTTAAAACAAAGCAATCGAGTAGGATTCAGAAGCTACTGAGAGAACAGATTGTGCCCTTGAATGTGATTTTCTTTTAAAATGAATTTAGTCGAATTTTCTAACCTAATCATATTGGGAGCCCTAAGAAGATATGGGTCGGTTCACTTCTTCTGGAACGGTCCGCTTGTCAGAGATTCGATCACATAATCAAATTTATTTATTTATTTATTTAGCCTCGCCTAATTGACTTAGGCAGGGAGACCACTACAGCCTTAGCCAATAACAGTGAATCCCGCGTCAACAATGACAAAGCCAGACCCCCCCCTTCCCCCCCAACCTCCAGTAAACGGGCCAGACCACATCACAGTAGTCTCGTGAGTGGGTTCTTTAACGTCCCCTGCCTAACCAAATTAACTAATTAATAGAAGCAGGAGACGGGACCTACGGTTTATTCGTCCTTATCCGAGAAGACTAGAATGTCTATCCATTTCTTGATATTATAGAAAGGTAGCACATTCTCCTCAGTTATTTCAAGACCTTGAGTGTTGGTCCAGCCGGGGCTCGAACCCTCGACTTCCCGCGCAACACGCACAACACGCACAACTAACCGGGTTAGCTGAACTGGTTACTCAATTGGTTACTCAAGAGTACTTGCCCAATCACACTTAACTGATACTTCGTATTTATTGATAGAAACCAAACGGATGCTTACATATTCTTTTGCGTAGGAAGCTTTCTGTTATGACAACGAAAATGGTCTACGTCAAAACAATCCTTAATAAGGTTATGTTGACATAGCTAACATTTTCTCCCTCTAAATTTATTCAGCTCTCTGCTATGGAGATAGGAAAATATCGACGCAATTTGGAGCTCTCAAATTGTAAAACACTAAATCGCACCACCTAAGTGATTCATAATGAGAAATGAATTTTTTAATAAAGCAAATTAAGAAATGCGTGTAACAGATTTGAACTGATTTTGGGAACCCGCGATTGCTCCGGTATGGAAATCGAGAAGTTCCTTTTGTCGACTTTGAGTCGCAAAGGGATGACGCAGTCTTTGCTCTGACATCCTCTGAACGTAATCAGTTTATCATAATCATAAGCAGACATAAGCCCGGATAGCGTAGTACACATGTGCGCTAATTAAAAGAATTAACCCACTCTTTGCACGCGTGAGGTAGGTCGAGTTCCCATGATTTAGCAGAAATTTTCTCCCCAAGGAATATTCAATCCCCTATTACTCTTCACCGCAAAGACTGGACATTAAACAGTGGTGGAGGACTTTTATCCCTTATTATTATTAGCATTCAGGACTCTGATTCCAATCCTTCTGTTTTGGACGGAACCCTCCCGTTTTCGAAGATCGTTTCCGGCCTCCTGTTTTATCCACATGATCTTCTTCCCCCTCTTTTTTTTTTTTTTCCTGTAACAAAGAAATATTTTGTCTGCTTTACTGACAGTATTTTTAGCATGGTCCTCTCCTGATCGTTTGTGTTTCGTCGGTGTTTCCTTTTTGACATCTCAGCATGAACCTGCGGTTTCCTGAGCGCAATAATGCATAAGATGAAGTAAATACCGTTGCCAAAAATGCAACAGAAGCCAGCTTTCACTGTACCCAGTTTAATAGGTTATCCAAGATAGTTTTTCACTCACCAGGATCTCGAGATAGAAGAAGTAGCAACTTAGAGGCCCTCCCTAGAGGCTCGCGTCCTCGGCCCTCGTGGTCGAGGCTTTGTTGCTCCTGATGCTCCCTTTTTCATTCAGTAATGTTGAAATCTTTCGCTCGATAACTCTATGCACGAGGAGCTATCTCATCAGGAGAACAGATAACAGTCTGGAGGGAGTGACTAGTTTTCGAGCTATCGAGACGACATTCACGGATCTTACTTAAATTGTTCAGAATGTTAAGTTCGAGACTTATTCCATTTTCACCACTGGAATTGACTTTTGAATTAAATACGATTGACAGCTCATCGGGCTCGCTTCATTTGCGCTTTTTCCACTTCCTTCGGGAGGAAAGTTTCGTTCAACATTTGCCAATGATTTAATTTTCTAGTCTGACAAGTTAAACCTTTTCACCCATACTTCTTGGCGCTATGTGCTTTACCCAGAGAGCTCTCTTTTTACTATAAAGGGGTATTTGTGCCATTGGTTGACACGTAAGCCTATAGATGCCAACAAATAATGATTCTAAGACGTGAAGTCGAAAATTACTAAGCGCGATAAAGATCGTTTGGAGAAGGATGTCTGTCTTCTTGTCACGAGCTTAGGACAATTGGGAATTAACGGACCTCGTGATGGCCTTGCTCACTTTTGAGTCTCTGTGGCTCATTGGTAGAGTGTTGGAACGCGGAGTTTCTATTCCTAGAGGGTGGCAAAGGGTTTTTGCGTGACGCATGATGGCCCCAAAATTTGCAGCATGGCGTGTGATTGAACCCAAATTATCCTCGTGACGGGGGAGTGAACATCACAACCTGATGTGTTTTTGCTATTTTACGGGCGGGTGACGCTCGATTTACACGTCTAACTAATTAGATTTCCATAAGTAGTGAATGCTCTTTTATCTAGAAGGTAGTCTGAATGTCAGTTGTCCTCTCCCCCTTTCCCACGGGGGATAGTGCGATACGAAGCCCGAGTAAACACTCTCGGAGCGTCTAGTTTCAATAACTAAGTCGTCTCAAGATGTCTAACAAAAAGGAATATGGCAATTGAAACGCAATTTATTCTAGAATAAAAAAAACGTTGGATCTAATATAATTTTAAATAATACATCCGACAGGTTGAACTGTTACAGTATTAGCTTAGCGTACTTACTCCTTTCTACGTGATGCATTATTGGTTAAAAAAATTATCCTTGATGCTTGATTTAATAGAAAAATTCAGCGTGATGTCTGTTTCCATCGTTGGTCGTCGTCTTAACCGCCTGTTTCCTCACCAATGCCGTTTGCCTTTCTGGTCGATCAGGTGTCTGAGCCAAGACTTAGAGTCGAAATGTTCATTTCGAAAGTTCTAAGAAAATACCACCGGTCTGATTTTCATTTCTGATGTTTTGGGAGCGCGGTCAGGATCGTTACGATCTATTTTTCCCCTGTGAATCTTTCCTTCCCTGTTGTATCCATAAATTCCGTTTATATTTGAAACAATATCAGAATTGATGAACCACCAGCTTTCCTTTTTCTTTCTTTTTTCAGTGCAGCGATGGTGCACTGAATCAGTGCTCCTCGCTTCAATTTTTTTCTACAATTTTATTTCTTGCATAGTATACCTTAAACAGTATCTATTTCGATGAAGTTAATTTATACGAATAAACGGACCAGGAGAGTAAGAGAATGTATTCTCAAGTTTATTTTTGCACTGCTTAACCGGCAATTATTGAAAACCATACCCTTTTTGAGAGATCAAAAATGAAATAAATGTGTAAATATGGCACTGAGGTTAGGGACCCTTCCCCTCCCTTAAGTCTCCTTATACATCTGATGTTCTTCAACAATATCAAGCTTCTCAAGTCATTGATAATAAACTCAACCTGCTTTAATCAAATAACAGCAGTTCCGAAAGTTAAAATTTTGGATGTATGCGAATTTTCTTTCATTTGGTCAATCACATCTGAAATAACCCAAACTCTTTCTGGGATATGAGCAAGACACTAAAGCTCTTTTTTTACTCCTTGCAAACGAATAAGGTCTGGAGCCCATTACTCTTGGTGTCGTAAGATCGTTCTGACAGAAGTTTATTTTCCCTCATTGATGAGACTAGGATACAACGAGACTCTGATATGTTCACTGTCAAGGTTTAGAAACTTACCTCCAGGGCAGTACAAAGGATTTTTTGTCTGCGGGAGCAAACTCTACACACCTTCACAGGGGCCTCCCGTATATAGAAAGGGCTTCTAGTTGGACGTTTTGTTTTCACCCCTACACAGAAGGTTGCCTCTAAGACCTTTAAGGAAAGAAACCACACTCATGCTTTTTGTTTTAAATTGTGATGATGCCCCCGAGGTCTCTGCCACACAATGATGATTTATGCACCATCTTTAATTCAAGCTATACTGTGAACTGCAGTTTAACACCTTGTATGGATGGTTTCAAAAATGCGTTGAAAGCCTTCGATAGTTTGAACAGAGATTGACTTGGAGGAACTGAGCTAAAATTGCAGGTTTTGGTATTAGAATACCAGGTCTTAAAAACGAGTCTAATTAGGCTATTCAAGATTCTTCTCCAATTTGACTTCATGTCATAGATATCTGTTGAAGTAGGAATGAAGTCCGTTCCGCGATGAATCAACAACATAGCAAGGCCACTTAATCGATCTTCTGTCATTGATGGCCGAGTCCATAGCTTCAGACGGCGTTGGGCTGAGAAGGAGCGTTCGCAACTGACGCTTCCAACAGGCTTGGTTAGAAAGATCGATAGCGCCTTGTGAATGGCGGGAAATTCTTGCTGACTGCAATCAGGCATTGCTCCCTCTTGTTCTGACTCTGTCTCCATCGCGTGTTTCATCCTCTACCCACCAGCTCTGCGTCAAAATTAGACTTCTCTGAGAAATCGATCTAGATGTTTGTTGAAGAAGTTCTTGATCTCGATAGGCCGGTCAGTTAACTTAGGCAAGTACAAAGGGAACGGGTTTTGAGCGATAATCAGGCCTTCGCGCTGGATTGAAAAATTCTCGTTTTAAGTTCACCGACAACATGATCTATAAATGGATAGAGCACATTTATCCCGTAGTGGTCTGATGGCTGATAGTTGCGTGCGGTGTTTGCTCGATGGCGTTGAACAGTCTTTGTACAGGCTTTAGCAGGATGACGTTGATAGAGTCAGCTACCCGACTGATTCGACTCCACACTTTCTGCCAGGATTCCTTTCCTCTCGCTGATTTGATGTATTCTTTGGCAAGAGTTACGCTTTGATATGCATCGCCAAGGTTACAGCTCTTGGCTTGTAGGGAGTTTGTTACTTGAGCTAAAAGTGACAGAACAAACTTAGGTACTCTTAAAGCTGCAATCCCTTGGCGTGGATGTGTTATCTATTCCTTGGTTTAAATCCTATCTTGAAAATTGAGGTAGATGGCGTTTTGCACACTGAAAAAAGCGCCATAGCTCGGATTCTATTGAAGCAATTCTCTTTTGTCGGAACCAAACTGGCTACAAAAATAAAAAAGAGGAACTTAAGTTGATTATTCGGTTGTAATACGCAAGTTGCATCGCACCGGGCTCTCTAACAAAGCATTGCAGTGGAACTTTAGCTACCTCTCCTCGCGAAAGCAGTTTGTTGAGGTTAGTGACAAACAATCCAACATGGCTGATGTCGGATTTGGAGTCCCCCAGGGTTCTATCATGGGACCGGTGTTGTTTAACCTGTATGTCAACGATCTCGAGGGCTGCTTACATGAGTGGTAACTGCCTGCAATACACCGAAGAAACCACAATTTACCAGCATAGCGTACTCAAGAACCTAAATAGCTGCATTCAGGCGAGTATGAATGAGAACTTACAAAGCATCGAATCCTGGGCCTGCATGTCCAACCTATTGCTGAACGAGAAAAAGACCAAGCATATGCTAGTGACCACTCCTCAAATGTCGCGCTTTCCCGAGTTAGGAACACTTACCCGCACGCTTAAGTTGAAGGACCAAATTTTAGATAGACTAGATAAGTTTAAGTTGTTAGGTACCTGGTGAGCGGGAGATCTTAAATGGACACACCATGTGAATCAGGTCACGTCTTTATGCTACAAAGTATTGTCCACTTTGCGCAAGATAAAAAATATGACCCCACAAGACATCAAGAAGTCGTTAGCGCAGTCTCGTTCTATCCAAGCTTAAATTCAATGACAGCGTGACGTATCCACTTCCGCCGTTCTTGCAGAAAAGAGTTCAGCGGCGCGGGTGCAGAACGTTGCTGCAGGGTTTATCCAGAACCGTTTTTGTAGAGAGAGTGCCGTAATGCGACTCGGCTGGCTACCAACGTTAGAAAATACTGAGCTCAACATTCTCAAGCTTGTGCACCGAGCCCTGTGCAGTAGCTCGTGGCCTGAAAATCTTAAACTAACGAGACAATTTACGCAGACCCCTACGATCAAGTAATGCTCCCCTCCTTTAAATCTCACTTGTCAAGGGAACATTCCAAGACTCAGCCGCCGGCCTCTTCAATAAGCTGCCTGCACATTTAAGACTTTGTTCAGATTTTAATACTTTCAAGAGAGAACGCTTTCGCATTTTAAGAACTAAAGCTTTGACTAGAGACTAGAATATGCTTAATGTACATAAATTTTATTCAGTTGATTTATTTGTTTATAATGTTGGTTTATGTTTAGTTATTTTTATCAGTCCTTTTTCTTTTTTATGCAGATGTATACACCACTTTCATAAATGTCTGCCGGATTGATATTCTTCTGTTTAAATTCAAATTAGCCTCACCAGCCTCGCTTGAGATAATGCATTCTTTTGAATTTTGAACTGGAGAACGAGGCCAGAAAGGCTAATTTAGAGTTAAACAAAAGAATCTCAATCCGGCAGCCATTTATGAAAGTGGTCAATTGCTACTCTGAAGATAAACTGCAATAAACCGTTATTATTACTATCATCATTATTATTATTATTATTATTATTATTATTATTATCATCATTATTATTTAAGTCTGCAGTTAACAACAGCGGAAAGTTTTTCTCACCTTGTGAGGTCCATGTTGGAGTACCTCAAGGTAGCATCCTCGGCCCTCTGCTATTTCTTATCTACGTTAACGATCTTCCGAACTGCTTAGAACACTGTCAAGTAATCATGTATGCAGACGACACTGTGATATACCTCAGTGGAAAACGCTGCCAAGCTATTCAATATCATCTAAATGCTCACCTTGCCAATTTAGCTCAATGGTTTAACAGTAACTATCTGATATTGAGCACTCAAAATCGAAGTAGCTCAAAACCACGTAGCTCCATTTTCTGCCCTTAAAAGCACACACAACCCACGATTCCTCTATTCCCTCCGACGAAGGGCTAACGCTCGAAACGTCAGCTTTTAAAATCGTAACGGTGGCCAATTTACCATTTCAACTTTTGTTGATATATTGAAATTATTTCGAAGTTCTTATTGTTTGGTAACAATTACAAATTGCAAACCTGCCGAGGTATAAAGCTGGAAATAGACGCCAAAGAACTTTAAAATACAGATTCAATCAATTATCTCGGTGTAGTCATCCACAATGATGACATGGCACGAGCACATCGAATCATTAATTACCAAAATAAATCAAAGAATCGGTTTACTGAAACGAGTCAAACATCTATTACCATCAGAAACGCGAATCACATTGTACAATTCCTTAACAAGTCCACTTTTTGACTGTACCGATATCATCTGGGGAGCCAAGGATAACACTATTATCATGGAAGATTTGCAAATACTACAAAATAAAGCTGCAAAGGTTAATATCCTCGATTTGCAGAACTACGCCTCAACCACCGACGCTCTAAAATCTCTAAATTGGGCCAACACTGCTGCTTGTACATAGATACATTGCCACCTTGAAGTACATTTACGGCCTTTGGGATTGTTGTTTTAATATTTGAAGAAATTCTGACCTCCATAGATAGAATACAAGAAGAAAGAACCATTTCCGCCTCCCTCGTGTAAAAACGAACTATGGAAAACAGAGACTTTTATATATGTGAGCTAAAGAATGGAATCTCTTACACACCTCTTTTAAGAAATCGACTCCTTTCTCATTTTTAAGCATAGAGTGAAATATCATGTATTCATATATGAGAACGATCCTTCGCAGTAAAGCACTATTTGAGCAATAGTGAAAATAAAAAAAAATTTCAGGCCTGTACGGGATTCGAACCACTGACCTAATTTGATGGCCTGCTCCCAGTTGGCTTGTTAGCTCAATTGGTAGAGCGCTGCACTAGTATCGCAGAGGTCAGTGGTTCGAATCCCGTACAGGCCTGAAATTTTTTTCAGGTCTGATTTTCACTATTGCTCAAATAGTGCTTTACTGCGAAGGATCGTTCTCATATACGTCTCATAACCGCAGTTCACACATATGTTTCATATGTTTGTTGTTGTTTTATCATGTATTCAGTTAAGTTAGTGTTGAGATTCTATCCTATCATGTTTACATACCTTGTGTATTACTTACCCTGTATAAAGACTGAAATTATTATTTTTATTATTATTATTAATATATTATTATAACATAACCCACGAAGAAAACAAGTTGAACATGTTTGTTTTAAGTATCCTCCTTGCTCAATATTAATCAGAAAACCACAGAAATTTCTACCCGTGAAACAAAAATTTTCCAATCAGGAATGTGACATGAAACTTCAGTGATGGGCCTGGTTTGTTCATTCCATTGAGCACACAAAGAAAACAGCCTGAAATATGTCATGCTTTTTTATTACAATTCATCTATAAATTCATTTAGTTTACCATGATATTGAAAAAATTCGTTGACCTAATGTTGACACAGCCATCATCGGCGTCGTTATAATCTATTTCAGAGGGTTCGTCATAGAGAAAAAGGGATCTTACAAAAATATTTGTCTACAGGCAGGAGCCATGGGCTCCAGATACAAAGCAGAACTTGAATATCAATATCAATACGAAACAAAGCAGAACTATAAAAATTGACCTTACATGGAGTAATACTTTTATGAACCCTCTCCTCTCCCCCTAGTACTTGTCATGCGACTTGAACTGATGATCGTAAATAGCTCATGGGGGTGGGGAAGTGGGGTCTCAATGGGGTCAGTAATGCCTCTTAAGGCTATCAGTTGAATTTGTTTTTCTTTCCGTAGCGATTAAGAAGAAAAAAAATTTTATGCTGAAATCTTTTTTACGACAAACGGTTAAAATTTATCAATTTTTACGCCTACCAGCCAAACATTTTTTCGTTTAATCTTATTAAGACCATCTCATGGAGGTATTTTAATTTTTAACTGACATGATGTGCTACTACAACTAAAAGGACTATCCCGTAGTTACTGGTTTCAATCGGACAAATCTTGGTGAAAGTGATTAAATAAATTAATAAATAAACATTCTGACTTGAATTTCAAACGTTTTCCGTAGAATCTTTGGAATCTAGGTACGAGACTTAGAAAAAGTGATTGGAGCCATCCCAACATTCCTGAAAAAAAAAACGAAATAAGTTGTTAGGGTAGGTTCTAAGTGTCAAATCCCGAAATTATAGAACATTTTTGCATGCTTTAATTGAGGGCAGAAGTCCAGAATAAAGCAACTTTGTAGGATACAGTTTGATGCCACTCTCATCTTGGTGGTGACAAAAGACCAAAAAGTCTCCCCTTTAATTCTTCAGTTCCGCTGGTAATTATATGGGATATCTATAAGGTAGACAAAGTAGAAATCCGGCTTCACTCATGTGTTTTCGATGGTTGTCACAAATTGCAAAATGGACCGATGAGATTTTAAAGGGTACCGTTGTTAACTTCAGTCTTAAAAATAGACAAATAGGATTTCAAAGAGCGCTTTGACCAAGAGATCCCACATTCTTTTATAACCCTTTTGGGGTCTTTTACAATTCTTTTTATAGATATAACTCATTCAATTGTTCTCACTTGCTCAGTGAACTGTAAACATCAGTCAGTCAGTTTCTGTCATAAACAAATATCACTCCGCAACTTGTCGATATTATAGTATCCGTAACTTATAAGGTCACTCGGAAACTTTTTTCTGTCAGCTGATCGCAGGTTTTTTTCAGTAGCTGTAAGAATTAGTTAATACGTATTTTACATTTGCTTAAAGGTAAACATCACCCGAACAACTTTTGCTATATGCCTGAGACAAGAGCTATTTGAGTTGACGACAATTTCCTTTATTTTCGTAACTATCATGTGTAATTAATATTCAGAGGTGATTTAGTGAGGAGAAATACGATGTTAGTCACTCTTAGAAGTGAAAGAGGTAACGCGCCAATTCGGTCGTTTGCAAGAATTATCCTGTCTGTTGTGTGTACTCATTGTTTTGGTAGGCTATAATATTTACGCTTCTATCGCTTCTAGTCGTCATCCTATAGCTATATGCAGAGTTCTTTGATTCGTTTTTACTCAACATATTATGAAGTTTCAATCGGCCCTCAAAATACTCATATATGGAAAGATATATTATGAAGTACATGTTTTTGTTATGCTATGAAATGTCAGGGGGGATTAGCTATCGAGTACACTACGCTCGGTGAAAGGCGCCAAAACTCAGTCAAACTGTCCTTTTCTTCTTCCTTTAATTACTCGGTTCTCCAGTACTCAAGTTTACTTAGTACACTGGACAAAACTTTTCTGAATTGAAATAATATTACATATTTATAATAGAACAAGAACTTTTTACATTAAATTCCACACATAGAAATTTTTTCCAAATAAAAATACATCATAGGGTTGTAAAGTTTGATTTTCAGAAAAGAACGCCAACCATGCCGAAGTCAAGCACTTTTTTCTCAACAATATTCCTCCTCCAGCACATGCACTTTAGCGGTCCTCTATTGTCTACAGTAATTCCACCACACAGCTTTTTTATCTACGATCGTCTTGGCCGAGCAGGAAGGTCCAGTAATCCATTCAAACAGCATTATGATTATGTGATACAAGCGGTTTCGAGAATCCAAGATTCAAGTTGCGATGTAACTACCGAAAGACCACGTTTCAAACCCGACATAATTAACCCTTTGAATGCCAACCCAGGTGCATGCCTCGCAACCAGCGGCCATATTGGATTTTTCATAAAATAATTTTACTCAACAATTTGAGCCCTTTGGCATTGTATAACTCTTTTTAGTAATCAATCTTGCACTACAATAGTCAATACATCAAATATGTATTTTTATTGGCTAGGTTAGTACAACCTCTATGCCAGTGTGGTTGCATTTATAATAAAAAAACAATTTGATAAAAATGATTTTCAAAAACATCTTATATAACAGATTTCATTTCTTCTTTGTACTCCCAGGTCCTTTGAAACAACCACGGATAAAAACCTTGAACGACCGAGAAAAGAAACAAAATGCTTGTCAGAGGACGTATATATACGTCCTCGGTATCTGAGGGTCCTATTTTAGGACGTATATATACGTCCTTGGCATTCAAAGGGTTAATTCAAATTGCTATGAAAGAGGGTGTGAGAAAATGGCAAGCTCTGGGTAGGCGACCCAGCGTTTAGTGGCTGGTACGACGCGCGAGCTACAGGTCGCGGCCATCTTCAGGTTGAAGACAGGTAGAAGACCCATCCACTGGCAAGAGGAATTTTGAGGAAAGGAGTGTCGGAAAACAGTATCTCGTTTCAGTGATCGAATAAGTCGTAAAGTCTTGACCGTTCTTTCTTGTCGAATTCCTGAGAAACGAAATCCTCAAACATGTAACGACCATCTTTGCAAAGCAACTCTTTGAATGTAGAACCGTCCTCTCAGAAATCACTTGATCTTTTATATTTAAATTTTTAGTTACCTAACTAGTTTTCCATTTTTCATTTTTTAGTTACCAAACTCGGATACACTGTAACGCAAGTCCTCGCTGCGTGATCTTCATGGAAATAGTTCGCATGTGTGAGATTTTAATTAAGTTTAAGACAATGAAAAAATTATTCTCGCTGCTTTCTTTGTTGTAATCTTTTGTTGTAAAACCTCGATTTAGAACATTATTGTCCAGCGTAGTACGTTTAAGTTGACTTCAATCTATGCAATTTCTTAGGCTCTCACAGTTTGATTCTTAATGGAGGCTTTTCACTGATTTATGCTGATAAACACTCACTTCAACTATGGAATTCTGTCTCTATACCTCTGCACAATGTCTTCATTCTTTGCAATTCTCTACTCTGTTCTCTACTCTCTGTCTACTGTCTATTTTTCTAAGTAAGCTCTAAAGAACATCCATATAAATTCACTGTTGACTAAACTGGTAAGCATGCCGGCTGGCTGCAATTTCACGAGACTTTCGAAATTAACTTCCAGTCAGGTAAATGAACATCTGACTGCGTTAGCCAAGACAAGAACTTTCATGTGGGTCTAAAGCAAGGTCAGTTGACGAGATAAGCACGTTCACTCATGGACGACAGACAACTGAGACTGTCACGATTCGGAAACTCGTCGTTACAACTCAAACCTAAATAAACTTCGGAATTTGAACTCATACAGTAACTCCAATCTAAATATAAACGAATGACCAAATCACACTAAACTGACTAACGAACTAACTAACTAATTGTAAACTAACTTAATACTTCATAACATTTTGAAGAACACTGACCACAATTTTTACTGAGTTGTGAAATATTTGGTAAACAACGCACAATTAGATTAAAAGATGAATTGGTCACCTCGTAAATTTTGGCCTGCCTCCATTTTCAGTCATGCTATTGATTCCATGTTAGGTTTCAAGATTGCTACAAGGTCTTTTACTACAGACTGAGAAACAAAATACGAACCGAGTTAGAATTGAAGAATTATCAAAGCGAAGAAGGCGTAGAGTTGATCGAGAGGTAAGATTTTGTCAGCTCTACTAAAGGTGAATTCAGGATGATATACTATGTGGAAAGAGATGTAGTTAAAATACGATTGTGGCGCGTGAGCCAGGCGCTTACCTTGACTGTCCTTCGAGCTTTGAGCACTTATTATTGAAACTTCTTTGAAATATTGTTTTGATGCTCCAACCTGCGAAACCTGGGACGTTCTACTCCCTACTTTTCGTGGGAGTAGAACATCCCAGATAATTTATGTATTCCTGTAAGTCAATAGCTTTTTCAGCCGCCAACAATATGCCACGGAGACAGCAACTCAAAGGTCCTGTGGTGTTTATCAATTCCAAATTGTAGCTTCTCTTTTTGAAATCTGGGCTCATTCAGATATTCTATGATCCCAATGTAGTTTTGAGCAAAAGTGACTATGTTGGACTGGTCACACTTTTTACCGATTAAGAAAAATATGACAGATAAAGAAGTGTAAAGAGAAAGATCATTAACAGTCCTCTGCAATAGTATGTGGGCGTGCAAGCGTGCCGTTTTCATTCCAAGTGTGGTATTACCATACCTTTTATTTCATAGGCAAGGGCCCACGACCTATGTAAAAAGCTAAGAGTGAAAACTTGTAAACTGGGTGCCCTAACACTTCAGTAATCTTATGATGCTTAAAACAAAGTAATCTAGTAGACTTAAAAAGCTACTGATAGAAGAGATTTTGCCCCTGAAATTTATTTCTTTTTGAAATGAATCAAGTCATCGAATTTTCCAGCCTAATAATGCTGTGAGCCGTAGGAAGATATGAGTCGGTTCACCTCTTCTGTAATGGTCTGCTTTTCAGAGATTTGCCCACGTAGACAAAGGGTCCTTACTCAAAACTATCTGCCCAATCACACTTAACTGATACTTTTTATTTATTGAGAGAAACCAAACGGATGTTTACATGTTCTATTGCGTAGGAAGCTTTCTATTATGACAACCAAAATGGTATACGTCAAAATAATCATCAAAGAAGGTAATGTTGACAAAGCTAACATTTTCTACCTCAAAATACATTCAGCTCTATACTACAGAGATAGGAAAATAACGACGGAATTTGGAGCTCTTATATGGAAAGGTCACAGAATCGGATATTGTAAAACACTAAATCGTACCACCTAAGTGATTCATAATGAGAAATGAATTTATAAATAAAGCAAGTTAAGAAATGCGTGTAACAGATTTTGAACTGATCTTGGGAACCCGCGATTGTTCCGGTATGGAACTCGAGAGGTTTCTTTTGACGACTTTGAATTGTTAGGAATGACGAATCTTTGCTCTTGCATCTTCCGAACGCAATCAGCTTATCATAATAAGCAAATATCAGTCCGAATAGCATAGTACACATGTGGGCTAATTATAAGAATCAACCCACTCTTTGCACGCATGAGATAGGTCGAGTTCCCATGATTTAGCAGTCATTTTTTCCCTAAGGAATATTCAATCCTCTATTCCTCTTCTCCGTAAGGACTAGATATTAAACAGTAGTAATAAAAGGAAGTTTATCCCTTAGTTTTATTAGGATTTAGGACTCTGATTCTAACCCTTCCATTTTGGACGGAGCACTCCCGTTTTCGGAGATCGTTCCCGGTCTCCTGTTTTAACCACATAAAACAGGGGCAAGATTTTTCCCCTCTACTAACAGTATTTTTAGGATGGTCCTCTCATGCTCGTTTGTGTTTGCTCGGTGTTTCCCCTTTTGACATCTAAGGATGAGCCCGCGGTTTCCAGCGCGCAATAATGCTACGATACCACCTTAAAAGGGATTCTGGACAAAAACGCACCGCTTGTAATATAACGAGAGCAATAGTAGAAAGACCACGCGTTTCATGGTTTACTGAAGAAATCAGGGTTTCAAAGCATGAAAGACGAAGAGCTGGAAAAAATGGAGAAGGACTAAGTCTGCAGTAGACCTAGCTAACTTTAAAAAGAAAAGGAACTCAACAACTGCATTAATGGATAAAGCACGAGCTGATTTCTTCACGGATTTCATTGCTGAAAATAGTCACGACCAGGGTAAATTATTTCGTGCTGCAAGTTCATTGCTGAAAAAGTCAACTTCTAATAGATTGCCAACTTCTATTGATGCGTCATGTTTTGTTAATGACTTAGGATCTTTCTTTCAAAGATATCCGATATCTGAAGTCGTCTTGATGCTGAAGAAGTCTCCGTTCAACCTAGACCTGCTCCTCCTCTTCTTCCACCTGATGTTACTATGAAGGAGTTTAAAGATCTCACAAAGGAGGATGTCAAAGCCCTCATACAACACTCACCCAGGAAATCTTGTCCATTGGACCCAATGCCATCAAAGCTAATTGCGAAATGTGATGAGCTTCTACCTGTAATAAAACTGTTAATTAACAAGTCTCTTAGGACTGGGGTTTTCCCTAGAGTATGGAAGGAGGCTCTTGTTACTCCGTTATTGAAGAAGCCTGGTGCCGACATCAACATATTTTGGAATTTCAGACCAATCAGTAACTTATCGTTTATGTCAAAGCTGGCTGAAAAAGCTGTTTTCAACCAAGTACAAAACCATCTTTGCGTCCACAACATCTATCCGGACCAGGAATCTGCTTACCGAAAGAATTACAGCCCAGAAACACTTCTATCGAAAGTGAAAAACGATATTCTTGTGAATATGAACAAACATGTGACCCTGTTAATACTACTAGACTTGAGTGCCGCATTTGGCACAATAGATCATAAAGTGTTAATTGATTGTCTTAACACAAGATGCGGAATCTCAGATGCCGCTCTACAATGGTTTAAGTCGTACCTACAAAATAGATCTCAACGTGTTACTGTCAGGGGTAGGAGACGTTAATTTCCCACGCACGAGATTGCTGTGTGGTGGACGTCCTCCCCTGGGGTGAGATGGGTGGGTGTCACAGGGCCCCATTTAAACTAGCTAGCTATTAGCTAAACTGGACTGCCCTGTCTAAATATTGGTAAATATTCGTAAATTGTGCCGAATCACGATCATTTAGTTTGGAATTTGATTTGCCACAGGGGAGTTGTCTTGGCCCACTATTATTTACAATTTACGCTGGAGCTACTTGAGATCGTTAAACCACACCTACCGACCGTGTAATGTGCTACGCTGACGACACTCAATTATAGTTGTCGTTTAGTCCAAAGGAACAAAATGGCGATGTTGAAGCCATGGCGAACATGGAAAAATGCATTAATGATATCCACCGATTGGATGAAAGATGTCAAACTTAAATTGAATTATGATAAAACTGAGCTGATACTTTTTGGCACAAAACAACAACTGGCCAAAGTAAAGCCTACGCACCTCAGTGTAGGAAAAGACCAGATTACACCAAGGAAAGTAGATAAGAACCTAGGGGTGTGGCTAGATCCATCACTAACAATGAACACTCATTGGAATAAGGAAATATTGGACACAAGAATCGATTGAAATTTTAATTCATCCATTAATTTATAGTCGTATCGACTACTGCAATAGTTTATATTCTGGGCTGCTATACTATCAAATAAATAAGTTACAAAGAGTGCAAAATGCAGCGGCAAGGTTGATATTCATGGATAGTAAATGTTGTCACATTACTCCATTGCTTTTTAAACTTCACTGGCTGCCCATTCGTCAACGTATTTTATTTTAGATCCTTCTCATCACGTATAAGGCTTTTCATGGGCTTGCGCCTAATTATATACTAGAAGTAATTAAGTTAAAGACCTCCGGAAGGTATATATTACGATCTTGTAATGATGATATGTTACTGCAATTACCAAAAAGGGAAGATGTACTCCACACTCGGTGACCGATCTTTTCAAACAGCCGCACCAAAACTTTGGAATATTGTTCCATATTATATTAGAAATTCAAAATCGTTGAATCTTTTTGAAAAATATTTGAAGACGTATTTATTTAAACAAGCTTTTAGTTGTTAAATATCGAATTACATTAGATTAGATTATATATATTTTTGTACTTAAAGTACACAATTTATGTATTTTTAGATATTTTATTGACATATGTTTAGCATATATATTATTTCATTATTAGATTTTTTCTTTTTGTCTTCGTTGTTTTTTTGTTAGATTTTTGTAGCATTTTAGTTTCTACGCTCTTGAAAACGTATATTGATATTAGCGCAATATAAGTTAATATTTCTTAATCTGACAAGTTAAACAATTTCACTTATACTTCTTGCCCCATTGTGCCCTACAACCAAGAGAGCCTTTTTTTACTGTTAAGGGGTATTTACGCCATTGGTTGACACGCAAGCTTGTAGATGTCAACAAATAATGATTTTTACACGTGAGGTCGAAAATTACCCAATGCGAAAACAATTGTTTGGAGTAAGATGTTTGTCGTCTTGTCACGAGCTTAGGACAATTGAGACCTATTGGACCTCGTGATGGCCTTGCTTACCGTTCAGTCTCTATGGCTCATTGGTAGAGTGTTGGAGCGCGAAGTTTCTATCCCTAGCCAGTCAAAAAAGGTAAAAATAGGATAAAAGTTCTAGGTGTTACCCCATTTTCCACAAAAATAAAATGTGTATACCAACTGGATCTTTTAAGTATCAGAATTCTCATGAAAGGATATATTTGTCGTGTTAAAGCTCTTTACGTAGAACTCATGTTTTGGCAACCTCGGCGGAACTCCTCATCAGAGTCAAGTGATTCCTTCTCAGGATTACTGTAGCCCGGACGACCGTTGATCAAGTGTTACTCTTTGGTTTAAACAATTTATTAGAAAATTTGAGATCTCATTTATAATGGCCAAATACATGTCTTCTAATTAAATAGCTCCACATTTAGTGACTTGTCTAAAATTACGCCTTTTACTTCAAATCAACTTTTTCTTCTCTTGTATAAAAGGCATGATATTCATTTACGCCTCAATAAAGTGTCTAAGTCGACTATTTTTTTAATTTTCTATCTGTGGTCCAAGGCTCAACCGCCTCTTTCCTTGCCAATGCCGTTTGCCTTTCTGGTCGATCATTTGTCTGAGCCAAGTCTTAGAGTCGAAATGTTCGTTTCGAAAGCTCTTAGAAAATACCACCGATCTGATTTTCATTTCTGATGTTGTTGGAGCGCGGTTAGCATCCTTAGGATCTAAAATTCCCCAGTGAATCTTTCCTATTCCGTTATATCCATAAACTCCGTTTAGATTTGAAAGAAAATAACAGTCTTTGAACCACCAACTCTCCCTTCCTTTTTTAGTGCAGTGATGATGCTTTCGATCCCAGGTGCTAAACTTAGAGCCGTCATGAGCACTGAGAGAATCCTCGACAGTCGCTTCTGTTAAGAAAGTAAGATCCACTAATAAATTCTTTGAACCTCAGCTGAGTTGTTATCACGATAAAAATATAGAAAAAACTAATGTACTTGTTTTTGTTGACTTACTTGTAAGATTGCCAATGTTCAGCCTGTACTTTGCTGTTTCGTTTCCAATTCCAAACCACTCATATTCGGTGTAAACATTTTTGGTAGAATTTAACCCTAGATCTACTCGAAGCGTGTTGTTTTTCTTCTCTCGAGTCAAGCGGTGGATCTTATCCAGTCCGAGCCAAAATTCACCTGCCAGGAAACTTCCAAAACCACGTTTATAGTCAGCCCAAGTGCGATGGAAATTAACAGAACCATCTACTCTTCTCTGGAACACTGTCCAGCCCCCACCGTCTGTCGTCTGGTCACAATATACATCAAAGGCATCTGAATGATCAGGTTTGATTGTATAAACACCACTGATTGTCTGGCCAGACTCGTGCAGCTCAGCACAGTTCTTGACTGTGTCGAAGACACAAAAGTTTTGTCAATTAATTTGCACGTAAGTAAACAGGATGAGATAATTTCAATACTATAACAGTATTCGGCGAAACTAAATGAAAGAGAGAAAGAAAACCATGTGCACAAAACCTACATCTGTTTCGCTAATGGCTATGTTTGGTTGACCTTGAGAATCTAATACCTTTGACAACGGATTGGCATTTTAATGATCTGTTCGATACAAGTGGGCAGGCTTTTAAACAGCGCTTGTTGCAGTTGAGATTTTGAGACAACTTCCTCTCAGCTCACTTCAGAAGTGTCTCGGTTAAAGAACATTAGGTTCGTCGTTTAAACAGAAAGAATCAGCTGTGTGAGGCACTTTAGCGTTCACCCTATTGTACCCGGTTAAGAGATTAAGCTACGTTGTTTCCTCCAACAGTATTCAAAGAACAGACTTATGCGTATCCACCCATCCTTTACTTTAGCCGTATTCGCAGCGAGAAACCTACCACAAACATGATATGCTTTGCGTATTTCTCGCACACTACACAGTCTGCAGTTAACTAAACTAATACAAAGAAAATGATCATGAATGAGTGATAATTTAGCTCTTCATCATAATGGTGTAGGAGGGTAATCTTACTCACATCTAATAGGGACTCCATGCGCTGAAGATAAGATTGGAATCGTAAACAGTATTGCCCCAAACAGCAAAGTAGAATGTCTGGAAACAAAAGTCATCTTGTTGGTAGTTAGTAAGATCTTGAACTCCATGCGATAGGGTTGGTAAGATGTGATCAAAGCGACTTATCTTACAGACAAACCTGGAAGAATCACTAGTAGCAGTGTTTTGAACACTCTGGAGCTTCTGCAATTCAATGGCAAATAGACTGTAAAGAATGCTATTGTAGTCTAAGCGGGATGTAACGTAGGCAGTGACCAAAGTTTGAGTATCGTCGAGACTCGGAAATATCCCGATTCTTCTCGGATATTATGTAGAAGAAAGAAAGAAGATTTGCACGTTTATTAATACGGGTTTCCATGTTGAGTTGATTATCAAGCCGACATCCTAAATTCCTGACTACAGAGGAAGACGGGAAGGACCTACTCCCTACATACAGCGAGTCAATGTCAACTTTCGACAACTATTGCCTAGTTCCTATCACAATGAAATCCGTTTTGTTATCGTTAAGCTGCAGCCGATCCGTTGACATCTAAAAGAGCACTTAAAGAGCAGTCATTTTTAAAGTAATATTAATAAGAACCGTCTCGAAATGGAAAATAAGATATATTTGTATTAACATGACTATTTTTATATCTATCCTGACTTATAATAATTTCGTCTCTTCTTTCTTATTACTTTGCGATAAATAATAAAGTAATAGATGGCTTAGAGTGACGAATTTTTCTAGATGGGTGACGTGTGGATATTTTCTTTCATAAATACTGTTTTGCGCTGAGCCGAGATTAAAGGTTGCATATTTACGGTCATGGTGGTGATCGCAAAGTAGGTCAAACTGAAAAATATTTTTAAGTGTAAAAAACCGTTGAAAAAGAAAAACTAATGTGATTCATTTGTTCTCACAAAGGATCGATTTAAATATGCGAAGCAAAAACATTTCTCAAACAAGAGTCATGACAGGACGGAAAATGCGTGCACTGCAAGTACCTCCCGTTGTCCCATACAAAGCCTTAGAAAAGTTTTCTAAGGCTTTATACTTAGAAAAGTACAACGGGAGGTACTTACAGTGCACGCGTTTTCCGTCTTTGAAAAGATGAGTAAAACAATTTGTGCAATGTTTGATGATCGGGGCTGTGAAAAACGGGCCTTAGCGCGCTTTCGCGATTTTCGCTCGAAAAGTATTGTTTTACAATATTTCAAAAAATGAAGGTGGTTTCGATTACTTTTAGACTAAAACAGATTCAGGGGAAAAGTCTGAAAGAAATCGATTTTTGAACCGAAATACATCGGACCGCTCTTAGCCTGGGAGACTGCCTCTTAAAAGCCAACAAAGTACTTCATAACATTTTGAAGACCGACCACAATTTATTTTACATTGTTAAATACTTGGTAAACAACACACAATCAGACTCAAAGATGCATAGATCACTTGGAAAATGTTGGCATACCTCCATTTTCAGTCATCATTTTCTATTGATTCCATGTTAGGTCTCTTCCTTCAGACTGAGCAACAAAATACGAACCAAGTAAGAAATGACGAATAATTAAAGCAAAGAAACCGCGGAGTTGTTTAAGAGGTAAGGTTTTCAGCTCCATTAAAGTTGGATTCAGAATAGAATCGCATAGCTTAAAGTAAACACGCGCTCTGATTGGTCAATACGTCAACCGGAAGAGAGGGTATTTAGCGTGGAATCACACTAACGCATAAAGCGATATCGCTGATGTAAGTCGCGAGCAATAATTATTGTTACGAATGTAAGAACGTAAATACAACTAGTGCTATGAAAATATGAACAAATATGAACAAATTTATAGAAAACGAATGTCTTTCAAATTTTGAATTGAAATTGAAATTTTCAGAAGATTGGAGGAAACCACTCACGCTCAAAAGTACGAGAAAACGCATAGAAAAAAATCAAAATGCCAGAGACGAGGGAAGAAAGCCAAACGACAGTTCTCGCCGAGGAAAACCAAACAAGCGTTACGAAAGAAAACCAAAATAGGTATCAATGCCGAAAAAGGTCAAGCATCTTTTCCCGAAATCCAAACCATTGTAGCCTATACAGACGATGAACTGGCCTCTTTTAGATACAACATGGTTTCAAAAAACACTAGACGGCAAATTCACAAATTCGAGTGGTCGCAAAACTGTCATCCAAGCGCTCAGTGATGATTTCGACCCAGTGGAGATATCAGAGCTCACTGGCCACTCCAATCCGGAATCCATATCCAGCTACAGCCATAATCCTCTGGAAAAACAGCGGCGAATGTCGAATAAGTTGCCCGCTTTCAAACCACGCCAAGCACAACTACCAACGGCTATTCAAGTCATGCCTTACGGGAGATTGTTCTCAATAGCTCAGCCACGCCAAGCAACACAGCAGCTACTAGTGACCTTGACAGCAATGCCAGTCGTTCTAGTTACCTGATGGCAGGAGCAGTTGGCGGAATGTTTACCGGAGTAACTTTTAATAATTCTCCATTAAATATTTCTATAAACTTTCAGTCCAGCATTGACACCAACGAGCGACTCCCTGCGTGGAAAGAAAAACAGTTAAAATTGTGACTTTTAACTGAACTGTTTTTCGCCAGAGTTTACCGAGAAATTCCAGTCTTAATCAATATATTTTGAATACACTTCCTTTTACAACTGTAAAGCACTTACCGGTTTTTTGTAGATCTTGCTTTGATACCGGAACGATTGAAATTTTCATTTCGCTTGAGGATTTGACCATTCAGTTGTTGATTGTCGGCGCCACATTCTGCCAAGTTGAGTGGTAGCAGGCAAATCTCTGTCTTAAATAACTCCGTATTGTGTACTTTTAGTTTTTTTTTGTGAAGATTGTAAAATGTGAGGCACCGCTTTCTCCACGAGTTTGAAATAAAAATGGTTTTCATTCTAAAAATATCTTGTTCCCTCTATTCGCTAGATATTGACACCTGACTTTGAAAGGGTTTCCATTGTTTGCGCACTGGCGTGGCGCACAAAAATACAAAACATCTGGTTTCGCCCAGTGATTTGGTGGCTTTAGCTATGTGATGCAAGAAAAATTCACGAGGTACAATTAAAATTGTGGACGGTTCAAACGTGAGCGACTTACCTTGCTTTCTATTCCCTTAACAATGACAGTTCTGACAGTTGACTTTAAAATGGCTTTCCTAAGGGCGCGCGTACGGAATAAAAACAAACAATAACATTGCCGTTTTATTTCCTTGTTTTCTTATTTTTATTCTGTTATGCGATTCAAGAAAAATTCACTACCTGACTCGTGAATTCCACGTTAAATTTCACTTGAAAAATCGATATCGCACTCATCGCTTCGCGATTCGTGCGATATCGGTTTTTCGCGTGAAATTTAACGTGGAATTCACTCGTCAGGCAGTGAATTTTTCTACAATATGTGGAAAGAGGTGAAGTTAAAAAGTGATTGCCGTGTGTGACCAACACTTACCCCGACTGTCCTTCGAGCTCTGAGCAGGTATTGTTGAAACTGCTATGAAATATTGGCTTTATAGTCCGCCTGCGAAAAATATCATTTTCTCGAGACGTGGGAGTGGAACATCCCAGAGAATTTATGTCAATACGGTGAT